>NW_028155157.1:0-39543 GCF_905171665.1 Trachurus trachurus | reverse complement strand
ATGTCTGTGTTAAGCTCCTTCAAAATAGAGGTAGATGTTTGTGTTAAAGCTCTTTCAAAATAAAGGTAGATGTTTGTATTAAAGCTCCTTCAAAATAAAGGTAGATGTCTGTGTTAAGCTCCTTCAAAATAGAGGTAGATGTTTGTGTTAAAGCTCTTTCAAAATAAAGGTAGATGTTTGTATTAAAGCTCCTTCAAAATAAAGGTAGATGTTTGTATTAAAGCTCCTTCAAAATAAAGGTAGATGTTTGTATTAAAGCTCCTTCAAAATAAAGGTAGATGTCTGTGTTAAGCTCCTTCAAAATAAAGGTAGATGTTTGTATTAAAGCTCCTTCAAAATAAAGGTAGATGTCTGTGTTAAGCTCCTTCAAAATAAAGGTAGATGTTTGTATTAAAGCTCCTTCAAAATAAAGGTAGATGTCTGTGTTAAGCTCCTTCAAAATAAAGGTAGATGTTTGTGTTAAAGCTCCTTCAAAATAATGGTAGATGTTTGTGTTAAGCTCCTTCAGAATAAAGGTAGACGTTTGACTTAAAGCTCCATACAGTATAAAGGTAGATGTTTGTATTAAAGCTCCTTCAAAATAAAGGTAGATGTCTGTGTTAAGCTCCTTCAAAATAAAGGTAGATGTTTGTATTAAAGCTCCTTCAGTATAAAGGTAGATGTTTGAATTAAAGCTCCTTCAAAATAAAGGTAGATGTTTGTGTTAAAGCTTTTTCAAAATAAAGGTAGATGTTTGTATTAAAGCTCCTTCAGTATAAAGGTAGATGTTTGAATTAAAGCTCCTTCAAAATAAAGGTAGATGTTTGTGTTAAAGCTCTTTCAAAATAAAGGTAGATGTTTGTATTAAAGCTCCTTCAAAATAAAGGTAGATGTTTGTATTAAAGCTCCTTCAAAATAAAGGTAGATGTTTGTATTAAAGCTCCTTCAAAATAAAGGTAGAAGTCTGTGTAAAGCTCCTTCAAAATAGAGGTAGATGTTTGTGTTAAAGCTCTTTCAAAATAAAGGTAGATGTTTGTGTTAAAGCTCCTTCAAAATAATGGTAGATGTTTGTGTTAAGCTCCTTCAGAATAAAGGTAGATGTTTGACTTAAAGCTCCATACAGTATAAAGGTAGATGTTTGTATTAAAGCTCCTTCAAAATAAAGGTAGATGTCTGTGTTAAGCTCCTTCAAAATAAAGGTAGATGTTTGTATTAAAGCTCCTTCAGTATAAAGGTAGATGTTTGTATTAAAGCTCCTTCAAAATAAAGGTAGATGTTTGTATTAAAGCTCCTTCAAAATAAAGGTAGATGTCTGTGTTAAGCTCCTTCAAAATAAAGGTAGATGTTTGTATTAAAGCTCCTTCAAAATAAAGGTAGATGTCTGTGTTAAGCTCCTTCAAAATAAAGGTAGATGTTTGTATTAAAGCTCCTTCAGTATAAAGGTAGATGTTTGAATTAAAGCTCCTTCAAAATAAAGGTAGATGTTTGTATTAAAGCTCCTTCAAAATAAAGGTAGATGTTTGTATTAAAGCTCCTTCAAAATAAAGGTAGATGTCTGTGTTAAGCTCCTTCAAAATAAAGGTAGATGTTTGTATTAAAGCTCCTTCAAAATAAAGGTAGATGTTTGTATTAAAGCTCCTTCAAAATAAAGGTAGATGTTTGTATTAAAGCTCCTTCAAAATAAAGGTAGATGTTTGTATTAAAGCTCCTTCAAAATAAAGGTAGATGTCTGTGTTAAGCTCCTTCAAAATAGAGGTAGATGTTTGTGTTAAAGCTCTTTCAAATTAAAGGTAGATGTTTGTGTTAAAGCTCCTTCAAAATAAAGGTAGATGTTTGTGTTAAGCTCCTTCAGAATAAAGGTAGATGTTTGACTTAAAGCTCCATACAGTATAAAGGTAAATGTTTGTATTAAAGCTCCTTCAAAATAAAGGTAGATGTCTGTGTTTAGCTCCTTCAAAATAAAGGTAGATGTTTCTGTTAAAGCTCTTTCAAAATAAAGGTAGATGTTTGTATTAAAGCTCCTTCAGTATAAAGGTAGATGTTTGAATTAAAGCTCCTTCAAAATAAAGGTAGATGTTTGTGTTAAAGCTCTTTCAAAATAAAGGTAGATGTTTGTATTAAAGCTCCTTCAAAATGAAGGTAGATGTCTGTGTTAAGCTCCTCCAAAATAGAGGTAGATGTTTGTGTTAAAGCTCTTTCAAAATAAAGGTAGATGTTTCTGTTAAAGCTCTTTCAAAATAAAGGTAGATGTTTGTATTAAAGCTCCTTCAGTATAAAGGTAGATGTTTGAATTAAAGCTCCTTCAAAATAAAGGTAGATGTTTGTGTTAAAGCTCCTTCAAAATAAAGGTAGATGTTTGTATTAAAGCTCCTTCAAAATAAAGGTAGATGTCTGTGTTAAGCTCCTTCAAAATAGAGGTAGATGTTTGTGTTAAAGCTCTTTCAAAATAAAGGTAGATGTTTGTATTAAAGCTCCTTCAAAATAAAGGTAGATGTTTGTATTAAAGCTCCTTCAAAATAAAGGTAGATGTTTGTATTAAAGCTCCTTCAAAATAAAGGTAGATGTCTGTGTTAAGCTCCTTCAAAATAGAGGTAGATGTTTGTGTTAAAGCTCTTTCAAAATAAAGGTAGATGTTTGTGTTAAAGCTCCTTCAAAATAATGGTAGATGTTTGTGTTAAGCTCCTTCAGAATAAAGGTAGATGTTTGACTTAAAGCTCCATACAGTATAAAGGTAGATGTTTGTATTAAAGCTCCTTCAAAATAAAGGTAGATGTCTGTGTTAAGCTCCTTCAAAATAAAGGTAGATGTTTGTATTAAAGCTCCTTCAGTATAAAGGTAGATGTTTGAATTAAAGCTCCTTCAAAATAAAGGTAGATGTTTGTGTTAAAGCTTTTTCAAAATAAAGGTAGATGTTTGTATTAAAGCTCCTTCAGTATAAAGGTAGATGTTTGAATTAAAGCTCCTTCAAAATAAAGGTAGATGTTTGTGTTAAAGCTCTTTCAAAATAAAGGTAGATGTTTGTATTAAAGCTCCTTCAAAATAAAGGTAGATGTTTGTATTAAAGCTCCTTCAAAATAAAGGTAGATGTTTGTATTAAAGCTCCTTCAAAATAAAGGTAGAAGTCTGTGTTAAGCTCCTTCAAAATAGAGGTAGATGTTTGTGTTAAAGCTCTTTCAAAATAAAGGTAGATGTTTGTGTTAAAGCTCCTTCAAAATAATGGTAGATGTTTGTGTTAAGCTCCTTCAGAATAAAGGTAGATGTTTGACTTAAAGCTCCATACAGTATAAAGGTAGATGTTTGTATTAAAGCTCCTTCAAAATAAAGGTAGATGTCTGTGTTAAGCTCCTTCAAAATAAAGGTAGATGTTTGTATTAAAGCTCCTTCAGTATAAAGGTAGATGTTTGAATTAAAGCTCCTTCAAAATAAAGGTAGATGTTTGTGTTAAAGCTCTTTCAAAATAAAGGTAGATGTTTGTATTAAAGCTCCTTCAAAATAAAGGTAGATGTCTGTGTTAAGCTCCTTCAAAATAGAGGTAGATGTTTGTGTTAAAGCTCTTTCAAAATAAAGGTAGATGTTTCTGTTAAAGCTCTTTCAAAATAAAGGTAGATGTTTGTATTAAAGCTCCTTCAGTATAAAGGTAGATGTTTGAATTAAAGCTCCTTCAAAATAAAGGTAGATGTTTTTGTTAAAGCTCCTTCAAAATAAAGGTAGATGTTTGTATTAAAGCTCCTTCAAAATAAAGGTAGATGTCTGTGTTAAGCTCCTTCAAAATAGAGGTAGATGTTTGTGTTAAAGCTCTTTCAAAATAAAGGTAGATGTTTGTATTAAAGCTCCTTCAAAATAAAGGTAGATGTTTGTATTAAAGCTCCTTCAAAATAAAGGTAGATGTTTGTATTAAAGCTCCTTCAAAATAAAGGTAGATGTCTGTGTTAAGCTCCTTCAAAATAAAGGTAGATGTTTGTATTAAAGCTCCTTCAAAATAAAGGTAGATGTCTGTGTTAAGCTCCTTCAAAATAAAGGTAGATGTTTGTATTAAAGCTCCTTCAAAATAAAGGTAGATGTCTGTGTTAAGCTCCTTCAAAATAGAGGTAGATGTTTGTGTTAAAGCTCTTTCAAAATAAAGGTAGATGTTTGTGTTAAAGCTCCTTCAAAATAAAGGTAGATGTTTGTGTTAAGCTCCTTCAGAATAAAGGTAGATGTTTGACTTAAAGCTCCATACAGTATAAAGGTAGATGTTTGTATTAAAGCTCCTTCAAAATAAAGGTAGATGTCTGTGTTTAGCTCCTTCAAAATAAAGGAAGATGTTTCTGTTAAAGCTCTTTCAAAATAAAGGTAGATGTTTGCATTAAAGCTCCTTCAGTATAAAGGTAGATGTTTGAATTAAAGCTCCTTCAAAATAAAGGTAGATGTTTGTGTTAAAGCTCTTTCAAAATAAAGGTAGATGTTTGTATTAAAGCTCTTTCAAAATAAAGGTAGATGTTTGTATTAAAGCTCCTTCAGTATAAAGGTAGATGTTTGTATTAAAGCTCCTTCAAAATAAAGGTAGATGTTTGTATTAAAGCTCCTTCAAAATAAAGGTAGATGTTTGTATTAAAGCTCCTTCAAAATAAAGGTAGATGTCTGTGTTAAGCTCCTTCAAAATAGAGGTAGATGTTTGTGTTAAAGCTCCTTCAAAATAAAGGTAGATGTTTGTGTTAAAGCTCTTTCAAAATAAAGGTAGATGTTTCTGTTAAAGCTCTTTCAAAATAAAGGTAGATGTTTGTATTAAAGCTCCTTCAAAATAAAGGTAGATGTTTGTATTAAAGCTCCTTCAAAATAAAGGTAGATGTCTGTGTTAAGCTCCTTCAAAATAGAGGTAGATGTTTGTGTTAAAGCTCTTTCAAAATAAAGGTAGATGTTTGTGTTAAAGCTCCTTCAAAATAAAGGTAGATGTTTGTGTTAAGCTCCTTCAGAATAAAGGTAGATGTTTGACTTAAAGCTCCATACAGTATAAAGGTAAATGTTTGTATTAAAGCTCCTTCAAAATAAAGGTAGATGTCTGTGTTTAGCTCCTTCAAAATAAAGGTAGATGTTTCTGTTAAAGCTCTTTCAAAATAAAGGTAGATGTTTGTATTAAAGCTCCTTCAAAATAAAGGTAGATGTTTGTATTAAAGCTCCTTCAAAATAAAGGTAGATGTTTGTATTAAAGCTCCTTCAAAATAAAGGTAGATGTCTGTGTTAAGCTCCTTCAAAATAGAGGTAGATGTTTGTGTTAAAGCTCTTTCAAAATAAAGGTAGATGTTTGTGTTAAAGCTCCTTCAAAATAATGGTAGATGTTTGTGTTAAGCTCCTTCAGAATAAAGGTAGATGTTTGACTTAAAGCTCCATACAGTATAAAGGTAGATGTTTGTATTAAAGCTCCTTCAAAATAAAGGTAGATGTCTGTGTTAAGCTCCTTCAAAATAAAGGTAGATGTTTGTATTAAAGCTCCTTCAGTATAAAGGTAGATGTTTGAATTAAAGCTCCTTCAAAATAAAGGTAGATGTTTGTGTTAAAGCTTTTTCAAAATAAAGGTAGATGTTTGTATTAAAGCTCCTTCAGTATAAAGGTAGATGTTTGAATTAAAGCTCCTTCAAAATAAAGGTAGATGTTTGTGTTAAGCTCCTTCAAAATAAAGGTAGATGTTTGTATTAAAGCTCCTTCAGTATAAAGGTAGATGTTTGTATTAAAGCTCCTTCAAAATAAAGGTAGATGTTTGTATTAAAGCTCCTTCAAAATAAAGGTAGATGTCTGTGTTAAGCTCCTTCAAAATAAAGGTAGATGTTTGTATTAAAGCTCCTTCAAAATAAAGGTAGATGTCTGTGTTAAGCTCCTTCAAAATAAAGGTAGATGTTTGTATTAAAGCTCCTTCAGTATAAAGGTAGATGTTTGAATTAAAGCTCCTTCAAAATAAAGGTAGATGTTTGTATTAAAGCTCCTTCAAAATAAAGGTAGATGTTTGTATTAAAGCTCCTTCAAAATAAAGGTAGATGTCTGTGTTAAGCTCCTTCAAAATAAAGGTAGATGTTTGTATTAAAGCTCCTTCAAAATAAAGGTAGATGTTTGTATTAAAGCTCCTTCAAAATAAAGGTAGATGTTTGTATTAAAGCTCCTTCAGTATAAAGGTAGATGTTTGTATTAAAGCTCCTTCAAAATAAAGGTAGATGTTTGTATTAAAGCTCCTTCAAAATAAAGGTAGATGTCTGTGTTAAGCTCCTTCAAAATAAAGGTAGATGTTTGTATTAAAGCTCCTTCAAAATAAAGGTAGATGTCTGTGTTAAGCTCCTTCAAAATAAAGGTAGATGTTTGTATTAAAGCTCCTTCAGTATAAAGGTAGATGTTTGAATTAAAGCTCCTTCAAAATAAAGGTAGATGTTTGTATTAAAGCTCCTTCAAAATAAAGGTAGATGTTTGTATTAAAGCTCCTTCAAAATAAAGGTAGATGTCTGTGTTAAGCTCCTTCAAAATAAAGGTAGATGTTTGTATTAAAGCTCCTTCAAAATAAAGGTAGATGTTTGTATTAAAGCTCCTTCAAAATAAAGGTAGATGTTTGTATTAAAGCTCCTTCAAAATAAAGGTAGATGTTTGTATTAAAGCTCCTTCAAAATAAAGGTAGATGTCTGTGTTAAGCTCCTTCAAAATAGAGGTAGATGTTTGTGTTAAAGCTCTTTCAAAATAAAGGTAGATGTTTGTGTTAAAGCTCCTTCAAAATAAAGGTAGATGTTTGTGTTAAGCTCCTTCAGAATAAAGGTAGATGTTTGACTTAAAGCTCCATACAGTATAAAGGTAAATGTTTGTATTAAAGCTCCTTCAAAATAAAGGTAGATGTCTGTGTTTAGCTCCTTCAAAATAAAGGTAGATGTTTCTGTTAAAGCTCTTTCAAAATAAAGGTAGATGTTTGTATTAAAGCTCCTTCAGTATAAAGGTAGATGTTTGAATTAAAGCTCCTTCAAAATAAAGGTAGATGTTTGTGTTAAAGCTCTTTCAAAATAAAGGTAGATGTTTGTATTAAAGCTCCTTCAAAATGAAGGTAGATGTCTGTGTTAAGCTCCTCCAAAATAGAGGTAGATGTTTGTGTTAAAGCTCTTTCAAAATAAAGGTAGATGTTTCTGTTAAAGCTCTTTCAAAATAAAGGTAGATGTTTGTATTAAAGCTCCTTCAGTATAAAGGTAGATGTTTGAATTAAAGCTCCTTCAAAATAAAGGTAGATGTTTGTGTTAAAGCTCCTTCAAAATAAAGGTAGATGTTTGTATTAAAGCTCCTTCAAAATAAAGGTAGATGTCTGTGTTAAGCTCCTTCAAAATAGAGGTAGATGTTTGTGTTAAAGCTCTTTCAAAATAAAGGTAGATGTTTGTATTAAAGCTCCTTCAAAATAAAGGTAGATGTTTGTATTAAAGCTCCTTCAAAATAAAGGTAGATGTTTGTATTAAAGCTCCTTCAAAATAAAGGTAGATGTCTGTGTTAAGCTCCTTCAAAATAGAGGTAGATGTTTGTGTTAAAGCTCTTTCAAAATAAAGGTAGATGTTTGTGTTAAAGCTCCTTCAAAATAATGGTAGATGTTTGTGTTAAGCTCCTTCAGAATAAAGGTAGATGTTTGACTTAAAGCTCCATACAGTATAAAGGTAGATGTTTGTATTAAAGCTCCTTCAAAATAAAGGTAGATGTCTGTGTTAAGCTCCTTCAAAATAAAGGTAGATGTTTGTATTAAAGCTCCTTCAGTATAAAGGTAGATGTTTGAATTAAAGCTCCTTCAAAATAAAGGTAGATGTTTGTGTTAAAGCTTTTTCAAAATAAAGGTAGATGTTTGTATTAAAGCTCCTTCAGTATAAAGGTAGATGTTTGAATTAAAGCTCCTTCAAAATAAAGGTAGATGTTTGTGTTAAAGCTCTTTCAAAATAAAGGTAGATGTTTGTATTAAAGCTCCTTCAAAATAAAGGTAGATGTTTGTATTAAAGCTCCTTCAAAATAAAGGTAGATGTTTGTATTAAAGCTCCTTCAAAATAAAGGTAGAAGTCTGTGTTAAGCTCCTTCAAAATAGAGGTAGATGTTTGTGTTAAAGCTCTTTCAAAATAAAGGTAGATGTTTGTGTTAAAGCTCCTTCAAAATAAAGGTAGATGTTTGTGTTAAGCTCCTTCAGAATAAAGGTAGATGTTTGACTTAAAGCTCCATACAGTATAAAGGTAGATGTTTGTATTAAAGCTCCTTCAAAATAAAGGTAGATGTCTGTGTTAAGCTCCTTCAAAATAAAGGTAGATGTTTGTATTAAAGCTCCTTCAGTATAAAGGTAGATGTTTGAATTAAAGCTCCTTCAAAATAAAGGTAGATGTTTGTGTTAAAGCTCTTTCAAAATAAAGGTAGATGTTTGTATTAAAGCTCCTTCAAAATAAAGGTAGATGTCTGTGTTAAGCTCCTTCAAAATAGAGGTAGATGTTTGTGTTAAAGCTCTTTCAAAATAAAGGTAGATGTTTCTGTTAAAGCTCTTTCAAAATAAAGGTAGATGTTTGTATTAAAGCTCCTTCAGTATAAAGGTAGATGTTTGAATTAAAGCTCCTTCAAAATAAAGGTAGATGTTTTTGTTAAAGCTCCTTCAAAATAAAGGTAGATGTTTGTATTAAAGCTCCTTCAAAATAAAGGTAGATGTCTGTGTTAAGCTCCTTCAAAATAGAGGTAGATGTTTGTGTTAAAGCTCTTTCAAAATAAAGGTAGATGTTTGTATTAAAGCTCCTTCAAAATAAAGGTAGATGTTTGTATTAAAGCTCCTTCAAAATAAAGGTAGATGTTTGTATTAAAGCTCCTTCAAAATAAAGGTAGATGTCTGTGTTAAGCTCCTTCAAAATAAAGGTAGATGTTTGTATTAAAGCTCCTTCAAAATAAAGGTAGATGTCTGTGTTAAGCTCCTTCAAAATAAAGGTAGATGTTTGTATTAAAGCTCCTTCAAAATAAAGGTAGATGTCTGTGTTAAGCTCCTTCAAAATAGAGGTAGATGTTTGTGTTAAAGCTCTTTCAAAATAAAGGTAGATGTTTGTGTTAAAGCTCCTTCAAAATAAAGGTAGATGTTTGTGTTAAGCTCCTTCAGAATAAAGGTAGATGTTTGACTTAAAGCTCCATACAGTATAAAGGTAGATGTTTGTATTAAAGCTCCTTCAAAATAAAGGTAGATGTCTGTGTTTAGCTCCTTCAAAATAAAGGAAGATGTTTCTGTTAAAGCTCTTTCAAAATAAAGGTAGATGTTTGTATTAAAGCTCCTTCAGTATAAAGGTAGATGTTTGAATTAAAGCTCCTTCAAAATAAAGGTAGATGTTTGTGTTAAAGCTCTTTCAAAATAAAGGTAGATGTTTGTATTAAAGCTCTTTCAAAATAAAGGTAGATGTTTGTATTAAAGCTCCTTCAGTATAAAGGTAGATGTTTGTATTAAAGCTCCTTCAAAATAAAGGTAGATGTTTGTATTAAAGCTCCTTCAAAATAAAGGTAGATGTTTGTATTAAAGCTCCTTCAAAATAAAGGTAGATGTCTGTGTTAAGCTCCTTCAAAATAGAGGTAGATGTTTGTGTTAAAGCTCCTTCAAAATAAAGGTAGATGTTTGTGTTAAAGCTCTTTCAAAATAAAGGTAGATGTTTCTGTTAAAGCTCTTTCAAAATAAAGGTAGATGTTTGTATTAAAGCTCCTTCAAAATAAAGGTAGATGTTTGTATTAAAGCTCCTTCAAAATAAAGGTAGATGTCTGTGTTAAGCTCCTTCAAAATAGAGGTAGATGTTTGTGTTAAAGCTCTTTCAAAATAAAGGTAGATGTTTGTGTTAAAGCTCCTTCAAAATAAAGGTAGATGTTTGTGTTAAGCTCCTTCAGAATAAAGGTAGATGTTTGACTTAAAGCTCCATACAGTATAAAGGTAAATGTTTGTATTAAAGCTCCTTCAAAATAAAGGTAGATGTCTGTGTTTAGCTCCTTCAAAATAAAGGTAGATGTTTCTGTTAAAGCTCTTTCAAAATAAAGGTAGATGTTTGTATTAAAGCTCCTTCAAAATAAAGGTAGATGTTTGTATTAAAGCTCCTTCAAAATAAAGGTAGATGTTTGTATTAAAGCTCCTTCAAAATAAAGGTAGATGTCTGTGTTAAGCTCCTTCAAAATAGAGGTAGATGTTTGTGTTAAAGCTCTTTCAAAATAAAGGTAGATGTTTGTGTTAAAGCTCCTTCAAAATAATGGTAGATGTTTGTGTTAAGCTCCTTCAGAATAAAGGTAGATGTTTGACTTAAAGCTCCATACAGTATAAAGGTAGATGTTTGTATTAAAGCTCCTTCAAAATAAAGGTAGATGTCTGTGTTAAGCTCCTTCAAAATAAAGGTAGATGTTTGTATTAAAGCTCCTTCAGTATAAAGGTAGATGTTTGAATTAAAGCTCCTTCAAAATAAAGGTAGATGTTTGTGTTAAAGCTTTTTCAAAATAAAGGTAGATGTTTGTATTAAAGCTCCTTCAGTATAAAGGTAGATGTTTGAATTAAAGCTCCTTCAAAATAAAGGTAGATGTTTGTGTTAAGCTCCTTCAAAATAAAGGTAGATGTTTGTATTAAAGCTCCTTCAGTATAAAGGTAGATGTTTGTATTAAAGCTCCTTCAAAATAAAGGTAGATGTTTGTATTAAAGCTCCTTCAAAATAAAGGTAGATGTCTGTGTTAAGCTCCTTCAAAATAAAGGTAGATGTTTGTATTAAAGCTCCTTCAAAATAAAGGTAGATGTCTGTGTTAAGCTCCTTCAAAATAAAGGTAGATGTTTGTATTAAAGCTCCTTCAGTATAAAGGTAGATGTTTGAATTAAAGCTCCTTCAAAATAAAGGTAGATGTTTGTATTAAAGCTCCTTCAAAATAAAGGTAGATGTTTGTATTAAAGCTCCTTCAAAATAAAGGTAGATGTCTGTGTTAAGCTCCTTCAAAATAAAGGTAGATGTTTGTATTAAAGCTCCTTCAAAATAAAGGTAGATGTTTGTATTAAAGCTCCTTCAAAATAAAGGTAGATGTTTGTATTAAAGCTCCTTCAAAATAAAGGTAGATGTTTGTATTAAAGCTCCTTCAAAATAAAGGTAGATGTCTGTGTTAAGCTCCTTCAAAATAGAGGTAGATGTTTGTGTTAAAGCTCTTTCAAATTAAAGGTAGATGTTTGTGTTAAAGCTCCTTCAAAATAAAGGTAGATGTTTGTGTTAAGCTCCTTCAGAATAAAGGTAGATGTTTGACTTAAAGCTCCATACAGTATAAAGGTAAATGTTTGTATTAAAGCTCCTTCAAAATAAAGGTAGATGTCTGTGTTTAGCTCCTTCAAAATAAAGGTAGATGTTTCTGTTAAAGCTCTTTCAAAATAAAGGTAGATGTTTGTATTAAAGCTCCTTCAGTATAAAGGTAGATGTTTGAATTAAAGCTCCTTCAAAATAAAGGTAGATGTTTGTGTTAAAGCTCTTTCAAAATAAAGGTAGATGTTTGTATTAAAGCTCCTTCAAAATGAAGGTAGATGTCTGTGTTAAGCTCCTCCAAAATAGAGGTAGATGTTTGTGTTAAAGCTCTTTCAAAATAAAGGTAGATGTTTCTGTTAAAGCTCTTTCAAAATAAAGGTAGATGTTTGTATTAAAGCTCCTTCAGTATAAAGGTAGATGTTTGAATTAAAGCTCCTTCAAAATAAAGGTAGATGTTTGTGTTAAAGCTCCTTCAAAATAAAGGTAGATGTTTGTATTAAAGCTCCTTCAAAATAAAGGTAGATGTCTGTGTTAAGCTCCTTCAAAATAGAGGTAGATGTTTGTGTTAAAGCTCTTTCAAAATAAAGGTAGATGTTTGTATTAAAGCTCCTTCAAAATAAAGGTAGATGTTTGTATTAAAGCTCCTTCAAAATAAAGGTAGATGTTTGTATTAAAGCTCCTTCAAAATAAAGGTAGATGTCTGTGTTAAGCTCCTTCAAAATAGAGGTAGATGTTTGTGTTAAAGCTCTTTCAAAATAAAGGTAGATGTTTGTGTTAAAGCTCCTTCAAAATAATGGTAGATGTTTGTGTTAAGCTCCTTCAGAATAAAGGTAGATGTTTGACTTAAAGCTCCATACAGTATAAAGGTAGATGTTTGTATTAAAGCTCCTTCAAAATAAAGGTAGATGTCTGTGTTAAGCTCCTTCAAAATAAAGGTAGATGTTTGTATTAAAGCTCCTTCAGTATAAAGGTAGATGTTTGAATTAAAGCTCCTTCAAAATAAAGGTAGATGTTTGTGTTAAAGCTTTTTCAAAATAAAGGTAGATGTTTGTATTAAAGCTCCTTCAGTATAAAGGTAGATGTTTGAATTAAAGCTCCTTCAAAATAAAGGTAGATGTTTGTGTTAAAGCTCTTTCAAAATAAAGGTAGATGTTTGTATTAAAGCTCCTTCAAAATAAAG
This sequence comes from Trachurus trachurus, assembly GCF_905171665.1. Lineage (NCBI taxonomy): Eukaryota > Metazoa > Chordata > Actinopteri > Carangiformes > Carangidae > Trachurus > Trachurus trachurus. The sequence goes on along the minus strand of NW_028155157.1, from coordinate 27,153 downwards.
GTAGATGTTTGTATTAAAGCTCCTTCAAAATAAAGGTAGATGTTTGTATTAAAGCTCCTTCAAAATAAAGGTAGAAGTCTGTGTTAAGCTCCTTCAAAATAGAGGTAGATGTTTGTGTTAAAGCTCTTTCAAAATAAAGGTAGATGTTTGTGTTAAAGCTCCTTCAAAATAATGGTAGATGTTTGTGTTAAGCTCCTTCAGAATAAAGGTAGATGTTTGACTTAAAGCTCCATACAGTATAAAGGTAGATGTTTGTATTAAAGCTCCTTCAAAATAAAGGTAGATGTCTGTGTTAAGCTCCTTCAAAATAAAGGTAGATGTTTGTATTAAAGCTCCTTCAGTATAAAGGTAGATGTTTGAATTAAAGCTCCTTCAAAATAAAGGTAGATGTTTGTGTTAAAGCTCTTTCAAAATAAAGGTAGATGTTTGTATTAAAGCTCCTTCAAAATAAAGGTAGATGTCTGTGTTAAGCTCCTTCAAAATAGAGGTAGATGTTTGTGTTAAAGCTCTTTCAAAATAAAGGTAGATGTTTCTGTTAAAGCTCTTTCAAAATAAAGGTAGATGTTTGTATTAAAGCTCCTTCAGTATAAAGGTAGATGTTTGAATTAAAGCTCCTTCAAAATAAAGGTAGATGTTTTTGTTAAAGCTCCTTCAAAATAAAGGTAGATGTTTGTATTAAAGCTCCTTCAAAATAAAGGTAGATGTCTGTGTTAAGCTCCTTCAAAATAGAGGTAGATGTTTGTGTTAAAGCTCTTTCAAAATAAAGGTAGATGTTTGTATTAAAGCTCCTTCAAAATAAAGGTAGATGTTTGTATTAAAGCTCCTTCAAAATAAAGGTAGATGTTTGTATTAAAGCTCCTTCAAAATAAAGGTAGATGTCTGTGTTAAGCTCCTTCAAAATAAAGGTAGATGTTTGTATTAAAGCTCCTTCAAAATAAAGGTAGATGTCTGTGTTAAGCTCCTTCAAAATAAAGGTAGATGTTTGTATTAAAGCTCCTTCAAAATAAAGGTAGATGTCTGTGTGAAGCTCCTTCAAAATAGAGGTAGATGTTTGTGTTAAAGCTCTTTCAAAATAAAGGTAGATGTTTGTGTTAAAGCTCCTTCAAAATAAAGGTAGATGTTTGTGTTAAGCTCCTTCAGAATAAAGGTAGATGTTTGACTTAAAGCTCCATACAGTATAAAGGTAGATGTTTGTATTAAAGCTCCTTCAAAATAAAGGTAGATGTCTGTGTTTAGCTCCTTCAAAATAAAGGAAGATGTTTCTGTTAAAGCTCTTTCAAAATAAAGGTAGATGTTTGCATTAAAGCTCCTTCAGTATAAAGGTAGATGTTTGAATTAAAGCTCCTTCAAAATAAAGGTAGATGTTTGTGTTAAAGCTCTTTCAAAATAAAGGTAGATGTTTGTATTAAAGCTCCTTCAAAATAAAGGTAGATGTCTGTGTTAAGCTCCTTCAAAATAGAGGTAGATGTTTGTGTTAAAGCTCTTTCAAAATAAAGGTAGATGTTTCTGTTAAAGCTCTTTCAAAATAAAGGTAGATGTTTGTATTAAAGCTCCTTCAGTATAAAGGTAGATGTTTGTATTAAAGCTCCTTCAAAATAAAGGTAGATGTTTGTATTAAAGCTCCTTCAAAATAAAGGTAGATGTTTGTATTAAAGCTCCTTCAAAATAAAGGTAGATGTCTGTGTTAAGCTCCTTCAAAATAGAGGTAGATGTTTGTGTTAAAGCTCCTTCAAAATAAAGGTAGATGTTTGTGTTAAAGCTCTTTCAAAATAAAGGTAGATGTTTCTGTTAAAGCTCTTTCAAAATAAAGGTAGATGTTTGTATTAAAGCTCCTTCAAAATAAAGGTAGATGTTTGTATTAAAGCTCCTTCAAAATAAAGGTAGATGTCTGTGTTAAGCTCCTTCAAAATAGAGGTAGATGTTTGTGTTAAAGCTCTTTCAAAATAAAGGTAGATGTTTGTGTTAAAGCTCCTTCAAAATAAAGGTAGATGTTTGTGTTAAGCTCCTTCAGAATAAAGGTAGATGTTTGACTTAAAGCTCCATACAGTATAAAGGTAAATGTTTGTATTAAAGCTCCTTCAAAATAAAGGTAGATGTCTGTGTTTAGCTCCTTCAAAATAAAGGTAGATGTTTCTGTTAAAGCTCTTTCAAAATAAAGGTAGATGTTTGTATTAAAGCTCCTTCAAAATAAAGGTAGATGTTTGTATTAAAGCTCCTTCAAAATAAAGGTAGATGTTTGTATTAAAGCTCCTTCAAAATAAAGGTAGATGTCTGTGTTAAGCTCCTTCAAAATAGAGGTAGATGTTTGTGTTAAAGCTCTTTCAAAATAAAGGTAGATGTTTGTGTTAAAGCTCCTTCAAAATAATGGTAGATGTTTGTGTTAAGCTCCTTCAGAATAAAGGTAGATGTTTGACTTAAAGCTCCATACAGTATAAAGGTAGATGTTTGTATTAAAGCTCCTTCAAAATAAAGGTAGATGTCTGTGTTAAGCTCCTTCAAAATAAAGGTAGATGTTTGTATTAAAGCTCCTTCAGTATAAAGGTAGATGTTTGAATTAAAGCTCCTTCAAAATAAAGGTAGATGTTTGTGTTAAAGCTTTTTCAAAATAAAGGTAGATGTTTGTATTAAAGCTCCTTCAGTATAAAGGTAGATGTTTGAATTAAAGCTCCTTCAAAATAAAGGTAGATGTTTGTGTTAAAGCTCTTTCAAAATAAAGGTAGATGTTTCTGTTAAAGCTCTTTCAAAATAAAGGTAGATGTTTGTATTAAAGCTCCTTCAGTATAAAGGTAGATGTTTGAATTAAAGCTCCTTCAAAATAAAGGTAGATGTTTTTGTTAAAGCTCCTTCAAAATAAAGGTAGATGTTTGTATTAAAGCTCCTTCAAAATAAAGGTAGATGTCTGTGTTAAGCTCCTTCAAAATAGAGGTAGATGTTTGTGTTAAAGCTCTTTCAAAATAAAGGTAGATGTTTGTATTAAAGCTCCTTCAAAATAAAGGTAGATGTTTGTATTAAAGCTCCTTCAAAATAAAGGTAGATGTTTGTATTAAAACTCCTTCAAAATAAAGGTAGATGTCTGTGTTAAGCTCCTTCAAAATAAAGGTAGATGTTTGTATTAAAGCTCCTTCAAAATAAAGGTAGATGTCTGTGTTAAGCTCCTTCAAAATAAAGGTAGATGTTTGTATTAAAGCTCCTTCAGTATAAAGGTAGATGTTTGAATTAAAGCTCCTTCAAAATAAAGGTAGATGTTTGTGTTAAAGCTCTTTCAAAATAAAGGTAGATGTTTGTATTAAAGCTCCTTCAAAATAAAGGTAGATGTTTGTATTAAAGCTCCTTCAAAATAAAGGTAGATGTTTGTATTAAAGCTCCTTCAAAATAAAGGTAGATGTCTGTGTTAAGCTCCTTCAAAATAAAGGTAGATGTTTGTATTAAAGCTCCTTCAAAATAATGGTAGATGTTTGTGTTAAGCTCCTTCAAAATAAAGGTAGATGTTTGTGTTAAAGCTCTTTCAAAATAAAGGTAGATGTTTCTGTTAAAGCTCTTTCAAAATAAAGGTAGATGTTTGTATTAAAGCTCCTTCAAAATAAAGGTAGATGTCTGTGTTAAGCTCCTTCAAAATAGAGGTAGATGTTTGTGTTAAAGCTCTTTCAAAATAAAGGTAGATGTTTGTGTTAAAGCTCCTTCAAAATAATGGTAGATGTTTGTGTTAAGCTCCTTCAGAATAAAGGTAGACGTTTGACTTAAAGCTCCATACAGTATAAAGGTAGATGTTTGTATTAAAGCTCCTTCAAAATAAAGGTAGATGTCTGTGTTAAGCTCCTTCAAAATAAAGGTAGATGTTTGTATTAAAGCTCCTTCAGTATAAAGGTAGATGTTTGAATTAAAGCTCCTTCAAAATAAAGGTAGATGTTTGTGTTAAAGCTTTTTCAAAATAAAGGTAGATGTTTGTATTAAAGCTCCTTCAGTATAAAGGTAGATGTTTGAATTAAAGCTCCTTCAAAATAAAGGTAGATGTTTGTGTTAAAGCTCTTTCAAAATAAAGGTAGATGTTTGTATTAAAGCTCCTTCAAAATAAAGGTAGATGTTTGTATTAAAGCTCCTTCAAAATAAAGGTAGATGTTTGTATTAAAGCTCCTTCAAAATAAAGGTAGAAGTCTGTGTAAAGCTCCTTCAAAATAGAGGTAGATGTTTGTGTTAAAGCTCTTTCAAAATAAAGGTAGATGTTTGTGTTAAAGCTCCTTCAAAATAATGGTAGATGTTTGTGTTAAGCTCCTTCAGAATAAAGGTAGATGTTTGACTTAAAGCTCCATACAGTATAAAGGTAGATGTTTGTATTAAAGCTCCTTCAAAATAAAGGTAGATGTCTGTGTTAAGCTCCTTCAAAATAAAGGTAGATGTTTGTATTAAAGCTCCTTCAGTATAAAGGTAGATGTTTGTATTAAAGCTCCTTCAAAATAAAGGTAGATGTTTGTATTAAAGCTCCTTCAAAATAAAGGTAGATGTCTGTGTTAAGCTCCTTCAAAATAAAGGTAGATGTTTGTATTAAAGCTCCTTCAAAATAAAGGTAGATGTCTGTGTTAAGCTCCTTCAAAATAAAGGTAGATGTTTGTATTAAAGCTCCTTCAGTATAAAGGTAGATGTTTGAATTAAAGCTCCTTCAAAATAAAGGTAGATGTTTGTATTAAAGCTCCTTCAAAATAAAGGTAGATGTTTGTATTAAAGCTCCTTCAAAATAAAGGTAGATGTCTGTGTTAAGCTCCTTCAAAATAAAGGTAGATGTTTGTATTAAAGCTCCTTCAAAATAAAGGTAGATGTTTGTATTAAAGCTCCTTCAAAATAAAGGTAGATGTTTGTATTAAAGCTCCTTCAAAATAAAGGTAGATGTCTGTGTTAAGCTCCTTCAAAATAAAGGTAGATGTTTGTATTAAAGCTCCTTCAAAATAAAGGTAGATGTCTGTGTTAAGCTCCTTCAAAATAAAGGTAGATGTTTGTATTAAAGCTCCTTCAGTATAAAGGTAGATGTTTGAATTAAAGCTCCTTCAAAATAAAGGTAGATGTTTGTGTTAAAGCTCTTTCAAAATAAAGGTAGATGTTTGTATTAAAGCTCCTTCAAAATAAAGGTATATGTTTGTGTTAAAGCTCCATACAGTATAAAGGTAGATGTTTGTATTAAAGCTCCTTCAAAATAAAGGTAGATGTTTGTATTAAAGCTCCTTCAAAATAAAGGTAGATGTCTGTGTTAAGCTCCTTCAAAATAGAGGTAGATGTTTGTGTTAAAGCTCTTTCAAAATAAAGGTAGATGTTTGTGTTAAAGCTCCTTCAAAATAATGGTAGATGTTTGTGTTAAGCTCCTTCAGAATAAAGGTAGATGTTTGACTTAAAGCTCCATACAGTATAAAGGTAGATGTTTGTATTAAAGCTCCTTCAAAATAAAGGTAGATGTCTGTGTTAAGCTCCTTCAAAATAAAGGTAGATGTTTGTATTAAAGCTCCTTCAGTATAAAGGTAGATGTTTGAATTAAAGCTCCTTCAAAATAAAGGTAGATGTTTGTGTTAAAGCTTTTTCAAAATAAAGGTAGATGTTTGTATTAAAGCTCCTTCAGTATAAAGGTAGATGTTTGAATTAAAGCTCCTTCAAAATAAAGGTAGATGTTTGTGTTAAAGCTCTTTCAAAATAAAGGTAGATGTTTGTATTAAAGCTCCTTCAAAATAAAGGTAGATGTTTGTATTAAAGCTCCTTCAAAATAAAGGTAGATGTTTGTATTAAAGCTCCTTCAAAATAAAGGTAGAAGTCTGTGTTAAGCTCCTTCAAAATAGAGGTAGATGTTTGTGTTAAAGCTCTTTCAAAATAAAGGTAGATGTTTGTGTTAAAGCTCCTTCAAAATAATGGTAGATGTTTGTGTTAAGCTCCTTCAGAATAAAGGTAGATGTTTGACTTAAAGCTCCATACAGTATAAAGGTAGATGTTTGTATTAAAGCTCCTTCAAAATAAAGGTAGATGTCTGTGTTAAGCTCCTTCAAAATAAAGGTAGATGTTTGTATTAAAGCTCCTTCAAAATAAAGGTAGATGTCTGTGTTAAGCTCCTTCAAAATAAAGGTAGATGTTTGTATTAAAGCTCCTTCAGTATAAAGGTAGATGTTTGAATTAAAGCTCCTTCAAAATAAAGGTAGATGTTTGTGTTAAAGCTCTTTCAAAATAAAGGTAGATGTTTGTATTAAAGCTCCTTCAAAATAAAGGTATATGTTTGTGTTAAAGCTCCATACAGTATAAAGGTAGATGTTTGTATTAAAGCTCCTTCAAAATAAAGGTAGATGTTTGTATTAAAGCTCCTTCAAAATAAAGGTAGATGTCTGTGTTAAGCTCCTTCAAAATAGAGGTAGATGTTTGTGTTAAAGCTCTTTCAAAATAAAGGTAGATGTTTGTGTTAAAGCTCCTTCAAAATAATGGTAGATGTTTGTGTTAAGCTCCTTCAGAATAAAGGTAGATGTTTGACTTAAAGCTCCATACAGTATAAAGGTAGATGTTTGTATTAAAGCTCCTTCAAAATAAAGGTAGATGTCTGTGTTAAGCTCCTTCAAAATAAAGGTAGATGTTTGTATTAAAGCTCCTTCAGTATAAAGGTAGATGTTTGAATTAAAGCTCCTTCAAAATAAAGGTAGATGTTTGTGTTAAAGCTTTTTCAAAATAAAGGTAGATGTTTGTATTAAAGCTCCTTCAGTATAAAGGTAGATGTTTGAATTAAAGCTCCTTCAAAATAAAGGTAGATGTTTGTGTTAAAGCTCTTTCAAAATAAAGGTAGATGTTTGTATTAAAGCTCCTTCAAAATAAAGGTAGATGTTTGTATTAAAGCTCCTTCAAAATAAAGGTAGATGTTTGTATTAAAGCTCCTTCAAAATAAAGGTAGAAGTCTGTGTTAAGCTCCTTCAAAATAGAGGTAGATGTTTGTGTTAAAGCTCTTTCAAAATAAAGGTAGATGTTTGTGTTAAAGCTCCTTCAAAATAATGGTAGATGTTTGTGTTAAGCTCCTTCAGAATAAAGGTAGATGTTTGACTTAAAGCTCCATACAGTATAAAGGTAGATGTTTGTATTAAAGCTCCTTCAAAATAAAGGTAGATGTCTGTGTTAAGCTCCTTCAAAATAAAGGTAGATGTTTGTATTAAAGCTCCTTCAGTATAAAGGTAGATGTTTGAATTAAAGCTCCTTCAAAATAAAGGTAGATGTTTGTGTTAAAGCTCTTTCAAAATAAAGGTAGATGTTTGTATTAAAGCTCCTTCAAAATAAAGGTAGATGTCTGTGTTAAGCTCCTTCAAAATAGAGGTAGATGTTTGTGTTAAAGCTCTTTCAAAATAAAGGTAGATGTTTCTGTTAAAGCTCTTTCAAAATAAAGGTAGATGTTTGTATTAAAGCTCCTTCAGTATAAAGGTAGATGTTTGAATTAAAGCTCCTTCAAAATAAAGGTAGATGTTTTTGTTAAAGCTCCTTCAAAATAAAGGTAGATGTTTGTATTAAAGCTCCTTCAAAATAAAGGTAGATGTCTGTGTTAAGCTCCTTCAAAATAGAGGTAGATGTTTGTGTTAAAGCTCTTTCAAAATAAAGGTAGATGTTTGTATTAAAGCTCCTTCAAAATAAAGGTAGATACTTTTAGATGGGCTTAAGTTAAATGGTCTTATTACCCTCCAATTACAGTGGTGTTGTTGGGCTATATATTTTATATACATCTTTTTTTTCTTTCTTTTTCTTGAAACCTTGTTTCAAGTTTATATTTCTCTTATTAATATTTATTTACACTTTGCTGAGTCCAGAATGTAACAACAGTATATTATCTGGTCGTTTTGGTTTGTGGCATCAGCTGCAATTGACTCATTATGAGTGATTTACACTCAGCCACTGTAGGGCCGCAGCAGCTAACCCGACGGAGTGGGACTGCCGCACATTGTGACATTATCCCGGAGGGTTCCCGCCACCCTCTGCCCAGTTCTACACGGGGACTGGCCACTACTGGAGACAGGCCAGTTGAGGACTTGGAAGCCAGGTTGTTGTGTTCGATTTCTGATGTTCCTTATTGGAAATTGTACATAGTTTCTGTTCTTTTTTGTGTTTCTTCCTTGACAACTGATAGGACTTTTATAACAGGTGATGGTGCACTTGACATTTATAAGTTGACTACAAAGCATCATGACAGTAATGATTAAAAGAAGTGTAATATGGATGGTTTGACTGTAGTTAGCTACAACATAAAGGGTCTGGGAAATCCAATTAAAAGAAAGAAAATACTTAACCAACTCAAAGCTTTACAATGTTCAGCCGCAATGTTACAAGAGACACATCTCTCTGAGGCAGAACACCTGAAATTAAAGAGGGACTGGGTGGAACAAATTTACAGTGCATCTTACGGAGGAGGGAGGAAAAGGGGGGTTGCTATCCTATTTAGAAGGAATGTTTTTTTTAACTGCGAAAAAGTATTGAAAGACAAGGAAGGCAGATATATTATGGTGATAGGTACGATTGGGGAAAATAGATTTACATTTTTGAATCTGTATGCACCAAATGAGGATTGTCCTTTTTTTTTTAAGAAAATAGCCTCCAAACTGGCAGATGAAGGGAAGGGAATCATAGTGGTTGGGGGGGATTATAATTGTGTACTAAATTTAAGTATGGACCGACTACCTGCTGAGAAGGGACCTCGAACTAAAAAAGCAGCTACTGTTCTGGGAATGATGGAGGGATTGGGCCTGATTGATGTTTGGCGATATCATCATCCCAGAGACAGAGACTATACATATAGGTCCCAAGTTCATGGAAGTTACTCCAGATTAGACATGTTTCTTGTTTCAAAGGCTGATGTGCATAGAGTGACAGAGTGCAAGATAGAACCCATAACTTTGTCAGATCATGGTCCCATTAAGATGAAAATAAATTTAGGTCAAGAAAAACAATTCAGATACTGGAGACTTAATGTCTCAATATTAAATGACCCCCTAATCCAACAGGAATTACGTGACAAAATAAAAGAATATATTGATATAAATGATAGCGGAGATGTTACTCCATCTATTTTATGGGATGGTGCCAAAGCTGTTGTGAGGGGACATATCATTCAAATTACATCAAGAATAAAAAAACAAAGAGAAGCCAGGAGACTTGAACTGGAGACTGAAATTATTAGGTTAGAAAAAGAACACAAAATATCGAGAAAAAGGAATACATTAGAATCATTAAAACAAGAGAGACAAAAATTAGATGATTTACTCACATATAAAGCAGAGGGAATGCTCAGATTTGTGAAAAGAAAATATTATGAAATGGGGAATAAAGCAAGTAGATTATTGGCTTTTCAGTTACGGAAAGCTCAATCGAATCGTGTGGTACCTTATATTAAACACCCCGACACAAACAGAATTACCTCCCAACCGAAAGAAGTAGCAGAGGCGTTTGCTGCATACTATAAAAAATTATATGAAGGTCAAGAATTAATAGGGAAGGAGGAGAAAATAACAAAACTCCTGGACTCGATCCAGTTGAATAGATTGTCACAGGATGAAGCTGAGACGCTATCTTCTCCCATAACAGTACAGGAAATAATAGATAGTATTACTAAATTAAAGAACAGTAAATCCCCGGGTGTCGATGGATACTCTGGGGAATATTATAAAGTTTTTGTTAACGAACTAGCCCCAATTTTATGTCGAGTATGTAATTATGCACTGAATGAAAGGGACCCCCCAAAAACCTGGTCGGAGGCAATTATCACAGTTATACACAAAGATGGAAAGGACCCCACTCAATGTACGGGCTATCGGCCGATAAGTCTGCTTTGCCAGGATTTAAAAATCCTGACTTCTATCTTGGCAAATAGAATACAAAAACACATCCGTAAATTAGTAAACTCTGATCAAACAGGGTTCATAACCGGACGGCAGGGCACTAATAATGTCAGACGAGCTTTAAATCTACAATCTATTGCTTCTGGTAGAAAGACTCCATCAATGCTTCTCAGCTTAGATGCTGAGAAAGCATTTGATAGACTGGACTGGACATTTTTGGAGCAAACAATGGCTCATATGGGCTTTAACGAAACCTTTTTGAGTTGGATTAGAGTGTTTTATATGAATCCGCAGTCAAGAGTCAGAGTTAATGGCCAATGTTCCGATTTCTTTGATCTGGGACGGGGGACAAGGCAGGGGGACGCGCTCTCGCCAGCCCTGTTCGCTCTTAGCATTGAGCCGCTCGCAGAATTGATTAGAAGTAACCCGCTTATACAAGGAATAAGGGATGAGAGTGGAAATCAACATAAAATATCCCTATACGCGGACGACATATTATTATTTATTGAAAATCCTGTCCACTCAGTTCCTGTTCTTCTACAAAGTCTTAATGAATATGGTCTAGTATCCGGTTATAAAGTCAATCCTAGTAAATCAGAAGCGATGATGGTGTCTGGGACATGGCCTAGCCAACTTGATGATATAGTGTCCTTTCGCAGATCTAAACAGGGTTTCAGATATTTAGGGATCACACTCACTCCCCAGGTAACACAACTATACCAGGCGAACTATAAAAAAATATTTGGGATATTTAAAAATGAATTGGCAAGATGGGATGTGCTACCATTATCCCTTTTGGGTAGAGTAGAGGCTGTTAAGATGAATCTACTTCCTAGAATTTTGTTCCTGTTTCAGTCTCTCCCAGTCGGGATCCCAACATCAGCCTTTAATATGCTGGACAAGCTTATAAGTAAATTTATATGGCAGAATAAGAGGCCAAGAGTGAGACTTAAAACGCTCACTCTTGGGAAGGATAAGGGTGGACTCAGCCTCCCCAATTTAAAATATTATTTTTGGGCAGCACAACTGACAGCAGTGGTAGCTTGGATTAACAATGACATAGAATCGGGATGGGTGAACATAGAGCAGAATTCGTTACCAGCAATACCTTTATCTACTTTAGTGTTTCTAAACAAGCAGTCCCAGAAGAAATTAAAAATTAAAAATGTATGGGTGAAACACACCTTAAAAGTATGGTCGACAGTCCAAAAGAGAATTAGAGGAACAGTTGCCCTCTCAAGGGCTATGCAGATTACTGGAAATCCGGATTTCCCCCCCTCAACAACAGATATCACTTTTAAGAGGTGGGCAGGTAGAAATCTGAGGGTTATTGACCAGTTGTTATGTGACACTGGTGTACAGCCATTCTCATATCTCCAAGACAAATTCCTTCTACCCCAAAGTGATATGTTCCGGTATTTTCAGATAAGGAATTACATCACAAACCATACAGACTGGAATATAATTAAAAATGCTCCAACGAATATAGAAACTTACTTTATTAATATAATTAAACATCAACTACCAAATAAAAAACATGTTTCCCATATATACAGAAATTTGTTACTAGATATACCAGACAATACTTTTTATATTAAAAACAAATGGGAGCTGGAGTTAAATATTATAATTGAGGATGGGGAGTGGGAAACAATGTGCATTGGATGTCATAAAGGTATCAATAGTAACATGTGGAAGGAGTTTGATTGGAAGACGAAGACAAGGTTCTTTAAGGTGCCTTCCGTGGTTTCTAAATTTGTAGATAACCCAGCTGCAATATACTGTTGGAGAGGGTGTGGAGTGGTTGGCGACCACTCACACATATTTTGGGATTGCCCAGTGATGCTTCCTTTTTGGAAGGGGGTAAAGAACGAGATAGATAAAGTTCTGGGAATTAATATACCATTTATCCCAAGTCAGTTTCTTTTCGACCTAACTCCTGAAGGCATGTACACTAGAGACCAAAAGCACTTGTTACATATACTCTTGATGACTGCTAGGAAAATGGTGACAATAAAATGGATGAATCCACAGCCACCTACAGTGGCACAGTGGAAACAGAAGCTGAGGGAGGTGTATGGGATGGAGGCTTTAACTGCTAAATTACAATTAAGGTCTGATGTTTTTGTGAGGAGGTGGCTACCTATAGCAAGGTACCTCTCTAACTGAGGGGAACCCCACAGTATGCTGGAATGTCTTAACTGTCCACTTATTTATTTATTTATTTATGTATTTATTATTTTTCATTCATGTGTATAATTAAGCTTTCTGGGCCCAAAAGGTTTTTTTTGTTTTTTGTTTTTTTTCTTGTCTTTAGCACTGTCATACATAATTTGTGATGTTGTCAAGGAATGTTTGTGTTTCTCTTTAATAAAAATAAAGTTAAAAAAAAAAATAAATAAAAATAAAGGTAGATGTTTGTATTAAAGCTCCTTCAAAATAAAGGTAGATGTTTGTATTAAAGCTCCTTCAAAATAAAGGTAGATGTCTGTGTTAAGCTCCTTCAAAATAAAGGTAGATGTTTGTATTAAAGCTCCTTCAAAATAAAGGTAGATGTCTGTGTTAAGCTCCTTCAAAATAAAGGTAGATGTTTGTATTAAAGCTCCTTCAGTATAAAGGTAGATGTTTGAATTAAAGCTCCTTCAAAATAAAGGTAGATGTTTGTGTTAAGCTCCTTCAAAATAGAGGTAGATGTTTGTGTTAAAGCTCTTTCAAAATAAAGGTAGATGTTTGTATTAAAGCTCCTTCAAAATAAAGGTAGATGTCTGTGTTAAGCTCCTTCAAAATAAAGGTAGATGTTTCTGTTAAAGCTCTTTCAAAATAAAGGTAGATGTTTGTATTAAAGCTCCTTCAGTATAAAGGTAGATGTTTGTATTAAAGCTCCTTCAAAATAAAGGTAGATGTTTGTGTTAAAGCTCCTTCAAAATAAAGGTAGATGTTTGTATTAAAGCTCCTTCAAAATAAAGGTAGATGTTTGTATTAAAGCTCCTTCAAAATAAAGGTAGATGTCTGTGTTAAGCTCCTTCAAAATAAAGGTAGATGTTTGTGTTAAAGCTCTTTCAAAATAAAGGTAGATGTTTGTGTTAAAGCTCCTTCAAAATAAAGGTAGATGTTTGTGTTAAGCTCCTTCAGAATAAAGGTAGATGTTTGACTTAAAGCTCCTTCAGTATAAAGGTAGATGTTTGTATTAAAGCTCCTTCAAAATAAAGGTAGATGTCTGTGTTAAGCTCCTTCAAAATAAAGGTAGATGTTTGTATTAAAGCTCCTTCAGAATAAAGGTAGATGTTTGTATTAAAGCTCCTTCAAAATAAAGGTAGATGTTTGTGTTAAAGCTTCTTCAAAATAAAGGTAGATGTTTGTATTAAAGCTCCTTCAGTATAAAGGTAGATGTTTGAATTAAAGCTCCTTCAAAATAAAGGTAGATGTTTGTGTTAAAGCTCTTCAAAATAAAGGTAGATGTTTGTATTAAAGCTCCTTCAAAATAAAGGTAGATGTTTGTATTAAAGCTCCTTCAAAATAAAGGTAGATGTTTGTGTTAAAGCTCCTTCAAAATAAAGGTAGATGTTTGTGTTAAAGCTCTTTCAAAATAAAGGTAGATGTTTGTATTAAAGCTCCTTCAAAATAAAGGTAGATGTTTGTATTAAAGCTCCTTCAAAATAAAGGTAGATGTTTGTATTAAAGCTCCTTCAAAATAAAGGTAGATGTTTGTGTTAAGCTCCTTCAAAATAAAGGTAGATGTTTGTATTAAAGCTCCTTCAAAATAAAGGTAGATGTCTGTGTTAAGCTCCTTCAAAATAAAGGTAGATGTTTGTATTAAAGCTCCTTCAAATAAAGGTAGATGTTTGTATTAAAGCTCCTTCAAAATAAAGGTAGATGTTTGTGTTAAAGCTCTTCAAAATAAAGGTAGATGTTTGTATTAAAGCTCCTTCAAAATAAAGGTAGATGTTTGTATTAAAGCTCCTTCAAAATAAAGGTAGATGTTTGTGTTAAAGCTCCTTCAAAATAAAGGTAGATGTTTGTGTTAAGCTCCTTCAAAATAAAGGTAGATGTTTGTATTAAAGCTCTTCAAAATAAAGGTAGATGTTTGTATTAAAGCTCCTTCAAAATAAAGGTAGATGTCTGTGTTAAGCTCCTTCAAAATAAAGGTAGATGTTTCTGTTAAAGCTCTTCAAAATAAAGGTAGATGTTTGTATTAAAGCTCCTTCAGTATAAAGGTAGATGTTTGTATTAAAGCTCCTTCAAAATAAAGGTAGATGTTTGTGTTAAAGCTCCTTACAGTATAAAGGTAGATGTTTGTATTAAAGCTCCTTCAAAATAAAGGTAGATGTTTGTATTAAAGCTCCTTCAAAATAAAGGTAGATGTTTGTGTTAAGCTCCTTCAGAATAAAGGTAGATGTTTGTATTAAAGCTCCTTCAAAATAAAGGTAGATGTTTGTATTAAAGCTCCTTCAAAATAAAGGTAGATGTTTGTGTTAAGCTCCTTCAGAATAAAGGTAGATGTTTGACTTAAAGCTCCATACAGTATAAAGGTAGATGTTTGTATTAAAGCTCCTTCAGTATAAAGGTAGATGTTTGTATTAAAGCTCCTTCAAAATAAAGGTATATGTTTGTGTTAAAGCTCCATACAGTATAAAGGTAGATGTTTGTATTAAAGCTCCTTCAAAATAAAGGTAGATGTTTGTGTTAAAGCTCCTTCAAAATAAAGGTAGATGTTTGTGTTAAAGCTCTTTCAAAATAAAGGTAGATGTTTGAATTAAAACTCCTTCAGTATAAAAGTAGATGTTTGTGTTAATGCTCCTTCAAAATAAAGGTAGATGTTTGTGTTAACGATCTTAAGGTCAAGACAGAGCTGATCAGACAGACACATGATCATCTTTTTATAATCAATCAATCAATCAATCAGACTTTATTTATAGAGCACTTTTCATACAAAAGATATGTAGCACAAAGTGCTTTACACGATAAAAGCAGACAAAACAAAGCAGAGATAAAAACCCAAAGTAACGCAGATACACTCGTGCGCACACACACACACACACACACACACACACACACACACACACACACACACACACACACACACACTTTATAAAGCTTTAAAAGAAGGCAACTGAAGCGCTATCTTACTCTACAATTTGCCGTGAGGAAACACTAGGGACTGGATAAAACAAAATAATTAAATGAAATGATTAAAAATAACTAAAATTATACCGTAAATATGCTAAGACTAAAAAGATTAAAAGTAAAAATGAATACAGAATAAAATAAAATAAAATAATAATAATAAAAAAAAAAAAAAAAACATTTAATAAACAGTAAAAATCGATAAATGCAATAAAATGATAGGAAAACTAATAAAATAGTAAAACCTATAAGTAAAATCTAATCAAAAGCCAAGCTAAAAAG
This sequence comes from Trachurus trachurus, assembly GCF_905171665.1. Classification (NCBI taxonomy): domain Eukaryota; kingdom Metazoa; phylum Chordata; class Actinopteri; order Carangiformes; family Carangidae; genus Trachurus; species Trachurus trachurus. Next base: position 11,926 of record NW_028155157.1, on the reverse strand, counting down.
ATGTGTTTTAACTTTGCTCTTAAAAATGTCCACATTTGCAGCTGCTCTCAGGTCTTCAGGAAGGCTGTTCCACAGTCGTGGGCCGTAATGACAAAACGCTGCTTCACCATGAGTTTTGGTTCTGACTTTAGGTATTAATAAAAGGCCTCTATCTGAAGACCTGAGAGTTCTGGATGGCTTATAAGTTAAAAGCAAATCTGACAGATAGGAAGGACTAAGACCATTAAGAGCTTTAAAAACCAGTAAAAGAATCTTAAAATCGATCCTGAAGCACACAGGTAACCAATGCAGGGACTTTAAAATCGGTGTAATGTGAGCTCTCTTTCTGGTCTTCGTTAGCAGTCGTGCAGCTGAGTTTTGGAGTAGTTGTAACGGTTCAATATTCTTTTTAGGAAGACCGGAAAGAAGAGCATTGCAATAATCAATCCTACAGGTAATAAAAGCATGGATTAGTGTCTCTGTGTTGGCTCGGGAGAGAAATGGACGCACTTTAGCAATATTTTTAAGATGGTAAAAACCGTTCTTAGTGGTTTGTCTGATGTGGCGTTCAAAGGTTAAGTTTGAGTCGAAGACCACACCTAGGTTCTTAACATTCTCTGATGGGTTAAGAGACAGTGCTTCCAGTTTAAAATTCAGTTTTTCTCTCAGTGCTTCAGGACCGATAACCAGTACCTCCGTTTTGTCCTGGTTGAGCTGTAAAAAATTTTCTGCCATCCATGACTTAATGTCTAAAATGCACTTAAAAAGGGCATCAATTGGCCCTGTATCATCAGGAGACACGGCAATGTAAAGCTGCGTATCATCCGCATAACTGTGGAAATCAATGCCGCACTGATATGGAGGAGCTGTAATCACATTAGGTTACCTGTGTGTGTGTGTGTGTGTGTGTGTGTGTGTGTGTGTGTGTGTGTGTGTGTGTGTGTGTGTGTGTGTGTGTGTGTGTGTGTGTGACCATAGACATATAAAGAGTAGACGCCGCATCGAACGCTGGGCCTATTGGCGCTGACGAGCGGTGGGGCCGCCATCTTGGACCGGTCGCCCGCTCCACTCAGTGTATCTGTTTGGTAGGTGCAATTGATAGTTTCACTAGTGTCAGTGCATTTAATCAATAACTTACTGAGCATTATCCCGCCTATTACACGGCGTACGAGTGTAATAATTCATTTGAAACATAATTTTGATCAATATATAAACCAGAGAATCAATTCATATCAGGTCAGAGAGAGAGAGAGGGAGGAGAGAGAATAAATAAATAAATAAATATTCCATTCACAAAATACAACCAACAGTAATGTTCAATCTTATTAGTGAAAAGTAATCCCCAGAGCCAGCTGTTTTCCATGGTTTTCTGCTGATTAGAACAGAAATAATATGCTGCTCAGTGCTCTGCATCCTGTTACTTCTGCTGCTCCACTGAGTAGAACCACCGCTTCATTTCTGGCGGAGCAGCTGTGTGTCTGTGTTTACAAACATTTAATCCAGCTAGGTGGATTGTTTATGAAGTTAACGAGCTCTGGCCTGGTTACCACGGCAACTCCAGGTGGTTACCACGGCGATAGGGGCCCCGCAGTCTGAGGCAGACAGAAACGTGGAGAAAAAGAGACATTTTCTGCCTCTGCACTGGTCTGGCAAAAGGCTTAGCGTAGATAGATAGATAGATAGATAGATAGATAGATAGATAGATAGATAGATAGATAGATAGATAGATAGATAGATAGATAGATAGATAGTGTAGGAGCCATTTTGCCTGTTCTCTGTTTGACCACCAGGGGGGGTATTGTGTTGGGTGAAGGTGATATAGGTGAGGGTGTAATTGGCCTCCGGTGTGTGTGTGAGGAGGAGAGCACAAAGTTTTCTGACCGTGTCAAGCCCGTGTCAAGCCCGTGTCAAGACCGTGTCAAGCCCGTGTCAAGCCCGTGTCAAGACCGTGTCAAGCTGGGAAAGACGTGTAAAACCGTGCATAGGACACGCAAAGTGAGTTACCGTGATTGAGTGTTGAACAGTGTGAATTACACTTACCTGAGAGCAGCAATCCTGTGCTTACCTGGACTTTATGTGTAAATAAATAATTATTATTATGCAAACGACCTCACGTGAATGGACATTGGTTTGTGGACACGCGTCCGGAAGAGTTCCACACCCACACACACAGGAACTTAAACGTACACGGCTTTATTGGTAAAAAGACTGTACAGATAGGGTTACCCTAACCCTAACCCTAACCCTAGTCTCTTTTTGATATGATATGTTGTTTTTACCTAATTGCCTTGGATGAAATTTGTATGGCTGTTCTAAGTTTCTTTTTTGATATGAAATGTTGTTATATGTTTACTACAGTTTGTAAGTTTCTTTTCCTTGTTGCCTCTGATGAAATGTGTTATCTCTTTCAAGGTGAAAATAAAGATTTTGATATTTGATAAGTTTGTGTGGCACTGCTGTTCTCTGTCTACTACTTTTAACCTGGCTACTGTGTTGAATGAAGTACTGTTAAATCATCTTAGATTGATATTGACTTATAACATGACTGAGTTGGTTTGAATATGTTATTGACCATTATGAAAGTAACCGGTCTCAATAAAAAAATTCTTCAGAAAAACTTTGTCAATAATGCATATATGGAACAGCAATGATTAAAAAAAACATTAGACCTCTTACACTGTAAACCCTAATAAGTTCAGTTAACTCAAAAAAATTGTTGAAACTGATTACATCAAAAATTTTAATTAATGTTGACTAAATATTTTGAGTTAAAAAAGATATCTTGATTAAGTATGCTTTACTTGTAATCTTAAGTGGCACTAACTTATGGTAGACAGGTACAAAGTGTCCTCTGTCCCCCAGTCTGGACAGACAGACAGGTACCTAGTGTCCTCTGTCCTCTGTCCCCCAGTCTGGACAGACAGACAGACCTAGTGTCCTCTGTCCCCCAGTCTGGACAGACAGACAGGTACAAAGTGTCCTCTGTCCCCCAGTCTGGACAGACAGACAGGTACCTAGTGTCCTCTGTCCCCCAGTCTGGACAGACAGGTACCTAGTGTCCCCTTCAAAATAAAGGTAGATGTTTGTATTAAAGCTCCTTCAAAATAAAGGTAGATGTTTGTATTAAAGCTCCTTCAAAATAAAGGTAGATGTTTGTATTAAGCTCCTTCAAAATAAAGGTAGATGTCTGTGTTAAGCTCCTTCAAAATAAAGGTAGATGTTTGTATTAAAGCTCCTTCAGTATAAAGGTAGATGTTTGAATTAAAGCTCCTTCAAAATAAAGGTAGATGTTTGTGTTAAAGCTCTTTCAAAATAAAGGTAGATGTTTGTATTAAAGCTCTTTCAAAATAAAGGTAGATGTTTGTATTAAAGCTCCTTCAAAATAAAGGTAGATGTTTGTATTAAAGCTCCTTCAAAATAAAGGTAGATGTTTGTATTAAAGCTCCTTCAAAATAAAGGTAGATGTCTGTGTTAAGCTCCTTCAAAATAAAGGTAGATGTTTGTGTTAAAGCTCCTTCAAAATAAAGGTAGATGTTTGTGTTAAGCTCCTTCAGAATAAAGGTAGATGTTTGACTTAAAGCTCCATACAGTATAAAGGTAAATGTTTGTATTAAAGCTCCTTCAAAATAAAGGTAGATGTCTGTGTTTAGCTCCTTCAAAATAAAGGTAGATGTCTGTGTTAAGCTCCTTCAAAATAAAGGTAGATGTTTGTATTAAAGCTCCTTCAGTATAAAGGTAGATGTTTGAATTAAAGCTCCTTCAAAATAAAGGTAGATGTTTGTGTTAAAGCTCTTTCAAAATAAAGGTAGATGTTTGTATTAAAGCTCCTTCAAAATAAAGGTAGATGTCTGTGTTAAGCTCCTTCAAAATAGAGGTAGATGTTTGTGTTAAAGCTCTTTCAAAATAAAGGTAGATGTTTCTGTTAAAGCTCTTTCAAAATAAAGGTAGATGTTTGTATTAAAGCTCCTTCAGTATAAAGGTAGATGTTTGAATTAAAGCTCCTTCAAAATAAAGGTAGATGTTTTTGTTAAAGCTCCTTCAAAATAAAGGTAGATGTTTGTATTAAAGCTCCTTCAAAATAAAGGTAGATGTCTGTGTTAAGCTCCTTCAAAATAGAGGTAGATGTTTGTGTTAAAGCTCTTTCAAAATAAAGGTAGATGTTTGTATTAAAGCTCCTTCAAAATAAAGGTAGATGTTTGTATTAAAGCTCCTTCAAAATAAAGGTAGATGTTTGTATTAAAGCTCCTTCAAATAAAGGTAGATGTTTGTATTAAAGCTCCTTCAAAATAAAGGTAGATGTTTGTGTTAAAGCTCCTTCAAAATAAAGGTAGATGTTTGTATTAAAGCTCCTTCAAAATAAAGGTAGATGTCTGTGTTAAAGCTCCTTCAAAATAAAGGTAGATGTTTGTATTAAAGCTCCTTCAAAATAAAGGTAGATGTCTGTGTTAAGCTCCTTCAAAATAAAGGTAGATGTTTGTGTTAAAGCTCTTTCAAAATAAAGGTAGATGTTTGTATTAAAGCTCCTTCAAAATAAAGGTAGATGTTTGTATTAAAGCTCCTTCAAAATAAAGGTAGATGTTTGTATTAAAGCTCCTTCAAAATAAAGGTAGATGTCTGTGTTAAGCTCCTTCAAAATAAAGGTAGATGTTTGTATTAAAGCTCCTTCAAAATAAAGGTAGATGTTTGTGTTAAGCTCCTTCAAAATAAAGGTAGATGTTTGTATTAAAGCTCCTTCAGTATAAAGGTAGATGTTTGAATTAAAGCTCCTTCAAAATAAAGGTAGATGTTTGTGTTAAAGCTCTTTCAAAATAAAGGTAGATGTTTGTATTAAAGCTCCTTCAAAATAAAGGTAGATGTTTGTATTAAAGCTCCTTCAAAATAAAGGTAGATGTTTGTATTAAAGCTCCTTCAAAATAAAGGTAGATGTCTGTGTTAAGCTCCTTCAAAATAGAGGTAGATGTTTGTGTTAAAGCTCTTCAAAATAAAGGTAGATGTTTGTGTTAAAGCTCCTTCAAAATAAAGGTAGATGTTTGTGTTAAGCTCCTTCAGAATAAAGGTAGATGTTTGACTTAAAGCTCCATACAGTATAAAGGTAGATGTTTGTATTAAAGCTCCTTCAAAATAAAGGTAGATGTCTGTGTTAAGCTCCTTCAAAATAAAGGTAGATGTTTCTGTTAAAGCTCTTTCAAAATAAAGGTAGATGTTTGTATTAAAGCTCCTTCAGTATAAAGGTAGATGTTTGAATTAAAGCTCCTTCAAAATAAAGGTAGATGTTTGTGTTAAAGCTCTTTCAAAATAAAGGTAGATGTTTGTATTAAAGCTCCTTCAAATAAAGGTAGATGTTTGTATTAAAGCTCCTTCAAAATAAAGGTAGATGTTTGAATTAAAGCTCCTTCAAAATAAAGGTAGATGTTTGTGTTAAAGCTCTTTCAAAATAAAGGTAGATGTTTGTATTAAAGCTCCTTCAAAATAAAGGTAGATGTTTGTATTAAAGCTCCTTCAAAATAAAGGTAGATGTTTGTATTAAAGCTCCTTCAAAATAAAGGTAGATGTCTGTGTTAAGCTCCTTCAAAATAGAGGTAGATGTTTGTGTTAAAGCTCTTTCAAAATAAAGGTAGATGTTTGTGTTAAAGCTCCTTCAAAATAAAGGTAGATGTTTGTGTTAAGCTCCTTCAGAATAAAGGTAGATGTTTGACTTAAAGCTCCTTCAGTATAAAGGTAGATGTTTGTATTAAAGCTCCTTCAAAATAAAGGTAGATGTTTGTGTTAAAGCTCCTTCAAAATAAAGGAAGATGTTTCTGTTAAAGCTCTTTCAAAATAAAGGTAGATGTTTGTATTAAAGCTCCTTCAGTATAAAGGTAGATGTTTGAATTAAAGCTCCTTCAAAATAAAGGTAGATGTTTGTGTTAAAGCTCTTTCAAAATAAAGGTAGATGTTTGTATTAAAGCTCCTTCAGTATAAAGGTAGATGTTTGAATTAAAGCTCCTTCAAAATAAAGGTAGATGTTTGAATTAAAGCTCCTTCAAAATAAAGGTAGATGTTTGTGTTAAAGCTCTTTCAAAATAAAGGTAGATGTTTGTATTAAAGCTCCTTCAAAATAAAGGTAGATGTTTGTATTAAAGCTCCTTCAAAATAAAGGTAGATGTTTGTATTAAAGCTCCTTCAAAATAAAGGTAGATGTCTGTGTTAAGCTCCTTCAAAATAGAGGTAGATGTTTGTGTTAAAGCTCTTTCAAAATAAAGGTAGATGTTTGTGTTAAAGCTCCTTCAAAATAAAGGTAGATGTTTGTGTTAAGCTCCTTCAGAATAAAGGTAGATGTTTGACTTAAAGCTCCATACAGTATAAAGGTAGATGTTTGTATTAAAGCTCCTTCAAAATAAAGGTAGATGTCTGTGTTTAGCTCCTTCAAAATAAAGGAAGATGTTTCTGTTAAAGCTCTTTCAAAATAAAGGTAGATGTTTGTATTAAAGCTCCTTCAGTATAAAGGTAGATGTTTGAATTAAAGCTCCTTCAAAATAAAGGTAGATGTTTGTGTTAAAGCTCTTTCAAAATAAAGGTAGATGTTTGTATTAAAGCTCCTTCAAAATAAAGGTAGATGTCTGTGTTAAGCTCCTTCAAAATAGAGGTAGATGTTTGTGTTAAAGCTCTTTCAAAATAAAGGTAGATGTTTCTGTTAAAGCTCTTCAAAATAAAGGTAGATGTTTGTATTAAAGCTCCTTCAGTATAAAGGTAGATGTTTGTATTAAAGCTCCTTCAAAATAAAGGTAGATGTCTGTGTTAAGCTCCTTCAAAATAGAGGTAGATGTTTGTGTTAAAGCTCTTTCAAAATAAAGGTAGATGTTTGTGTTAAAGCTCCTTCAAAATAATGGTAGATGTTTGTGTTAAGCTCCTTCAGAATAAAGGTAGATGTTTGACTTAAAGCTCCATACAGTATAAAGGTAGATGTTTGTATTAAAGCTCCTTCAAAATAAAGGTAGATGTCTGTGTTAAGCTCCTTCAAAATAAAGGTAGATGTTTGTATTAAAGCTCCTTCAGTATAAAGGTAGATGTTTGAATTAAAGCTCCTTCAAAATAAAGGTAGATGTTTGTGTTAAAGCTTTTCAAAATAAAGGTAGATGTTTGTATTAAAGCTCCTTCAGTATAAAGGTAGATGTTTGAATTAAAGCTCCTTCAAAATAAAGGTAGATGTTTGTGTTAAAGCTCTTTCAAAATAAAGGTAGATGTTTGTATTAAAGCTCCTTCAAAATAAAGGTAGATGTTTGTATTAAAGCTCCTTCAAAATAAAGGTAGATGTTTGTATTAAAGCTCCTTCAAAATAAAGGTAGAAGTCTGTGTTAAGCTCCTTCAAAATAGAGGTAGATGTTTGTGTTAAAGCTCTTTCAAAATAAAGGTAGATGTTTGTGTTAAAGCTCCTTCAAAATAATGGTAGATGTTTGTGTTAAGCTCCTTCAGAATAAAGGTAGATGTTTGACTTAAAGCTCCATACAGTATAAAGGTAGATGTTTGTATTAAAGCTCCTTCAAAATAAAGGTAGATGTCTGTGTTAAGCTCCTTCAAAATAAAGGTAGATGTTTGTATTAAAGCTCCTTCAGTATAAAGGTAGATGTTTGAATTAAAGCTCCTTCAAAATAAAGGTAGATGTTTGTGTTAAAGCTCTTTCAAAATAAAGGTAGATGTTTGTATTAAAGCTCCTTCAAAATAAAGGTAGATGTCTGTGTTAAGCTCCTTCAAAATAGAGGTAGATGTTTGTGTTAAAGCTCTTTCAAAATAAAGGTAGATGTTTCTGTTAAAGCTCTTTCAAAATAAAGGTAGATGTTTGTATTAAAGCTCCTTCAGTATAAAGGTAGATGTTTGAATTAAAGCTCCTTCAAAATAAAGGTAGATGTTTTTGTTAAAGCTCCTTCAAAATAAAGGTAGATGTTTGTATTAAAGCTCCTTCAAAATAAAGGTAGATGTCTGTGTTAAGCTCCTTCAAAATAGAGGTAGATGTTTGTGTTAAAGCTCTTTCAAAATAAAGGTAGATGTTTGTATTAAAGCTCCTTCAAAATAAAGGTAGATGTTTGTATTAAAGCTCCTTCAAAATAAAGGTAGATGTTTGTATTAAAGCTCCTTCAGAATAAAGGTAGATGTTTGAATTAAAGCTCCTTCAAAATAAAGGTAGATGTTTGTTAAAGCTCCTTCAAAATAAAGGTAGATGTTTGTATTAAAGCTCCTTCAAAATAAAGGTAGATGTCTGTGTTAAAGCTCCTTCAAAATAAAGGTAGATGTTTGTATTAAAGCTCCTTCAAAATAAAGGTAGATGTCTGTGTTAAGCTCCTTCAAAATAGAGGTAGATGTTTGTGTTAAAGCTCTTTCAAAATAAAGGTAGATGTTTGTATTAAAGCTCCTTCAAAATAAAGGTAGATGTTTGTATTAAAGCTCCTTCAAAATAAAGGTAGATGTTTGTATTAAAGCTCCTTCAAAATAAAGGTAGATGTCTGTGTTAAGCTCCTTCAAAATAAAGGTAGATGTTTGTATTAAAGCTCCTTCAAAATAAAGGTAGATGTCTGTGTTAAGCTCCTTCAAAATAAAGGTAGATGTTTGTATTAAAGCTCCTTCAGTATAAAGGTAGATGTTTGAATTAAAGCTCCTTCAAAATAAAGGTAGATGTTTGTGTTAAAGCTCTTTCAAAATAAAGGTAGATGTTTGTATTAAAGCTCCTTCAAAATAAAGGTAGATGTTTGTATTAAAGCTCCTTCAAAATAAAGGTAGATGTTTGTATTAAAGCTCCTTCAAAATAAAGGTAGATGTCTGTGTTAAGCTCCTTCAAAATAGAGGTAGATGTTTGTGTTAAAGCTCTTTCAAAATAAAGGTAGATGTTTGTGTTAAAGCTCCTTCAAAATAAAGGTAGATGTTTGTGTTAAGCTCCTTCAGAATAAAGGTAGATGTTTGACTTAAAGCTCCATACAGTATAAAGGTAGATGTTTGTATTAAAGCTCCTTCAAAATAAAGGTAGATGTCTGTGTTTAGCTCCTTCAAAATAAAGGAAGATGTTTCTGTTAAAGCTCTTCAAAATAAAGGTAGATGTTTGTATTAAAGCTCCTTCAGTATAAAGGTAGATGTTTGATTAAAGCTCCTTCAAAATAAAGGTAGATGTTTGTGTTAAAGCTCTTCAAAATAAAGGTAGATGTTTGTATTAAAGCTCCTTCAAAATAAAGGTAGATGTTTGAATTAAAGCTCCTTCAAAATAAAGGTAGATGTTTGAATTAAAGCTCCTTCAAAATAAAGGTAGATGTTTGTGTTAAAGCTCTTTCAAAATAAAGGTAGATGTTTGTATTAAAGCTCCTTCAAAATAAAGGTAGATGTTTGTATTAAAGCTCCTTCAAAATAAAGGTAGATGTTTGTATTAAAGCTCCTTCAAAATAAAGGTAGATGTCTGTGTTAAGCTCCTTCAAAATAGAGGTAGATGTTTGTGTTAAAGCTCTTTCAAAATAAAGGTAGATGTTTGTGTTAAAGCTCCTTCAAAATAAAGGTAGATGTTTGTGTTAAGCTCCTTCAGAATAAAGGTAGATGTTTGACTTAAAGCTCCATACAGTATAAAGGTAGATGTTTGTATTAAAGCTCCTTCAAAATAAAGGTAGATGTCTGTGTTTAGCTCCTTCAAAATAAAGGAAGATGTTTCTGTTAAAGCTCTTTCAAAATAAAGGTAGATGTTTGTATTAAAGCTCCTTCAGTATAAAGGTAGATGTTTGAATTAAAGCTCCTTCAAAATAAAGGTAGATGTTTGTGTTAAAGCTCTTTCAAAATAAAGGTAGATGTTTGTATTAAAGCTCCTTCAAAATAAAGGTAGATGTCTGTGTTAAGCTCCTTCAAAATAGAGGTAGATGTTTGTGTTAAAGCTCTTTCAAAATAAAGGTAGATGTTTCTGTTAAAGCTCTTTCAAAATAAAGGTAGATGTTTGTATTAAAGCTCCTTCAGTATAAAGGTAGATGTTTGTATTAAAGCTCCTTCAAAATAAAGGTAGATGTTTGTATTAAAGCTCCTTCAAAATAAAGGTAGATGTTTGTATTAAAGCTCCTTCAAAATAAAGGTAGATGTCTGTGTTAAGCTCCTTCAAAATAGAGGTAGATGTTTGTGTTAAAGCTCCTTCAAAATAAAGGTAGATGTTTGTGTTAAAGCTCTTTCAAAATAAAGGTAGATGTTTCTGTTAAAGCTCTTTCAAAATAAAGGTAGATGTTTGTATTAAAGCTCCTTCAGTATAAAGGTAGATGTTTGAATTAAAGCTCCTTCAAAATAAAGGTAGATGTTTGTGTTAAAGCTCTTTCAAAATAAAGGTAGATGTTTCTGTTAAAGCTCTTTCAAAATAAAGGTAGATGTTTGTATTAAAGCTCCTTCAAAATAAAGGTAGATGTTTGTATTAAAGCTCCTTCAAAATAAAGGTAGATGTCTGTGTTAAGCTCCTTCAAAATAAAGGTAGATGTTTCTGTTAAAGCTCTTTCAAAATAAAGGTAGATGTTTGTATTAAAGCTCCTTCAGTATAAAGGTAGATGTTTGTATTAAAGCTCCTTCAAAATAAAGGTATATGTTTGTGTTAAAGCTCCATACAGTATAAAGGTAGATGTTTGTATTAAAGCTCCTTCAAAATAAAGGTAGATGTTTGTATTAAAGCTCCTTCAAAATAAAGGTAGATGTTTGTGTTAAGCTCCTTCAGAATAAAGGTAGATGTTTGACTTAAAGCTCCATACAGTATAAAGGTAGATGTTTGTATTAAAGCTCCTTCAGTATAAAGGTAGATGTTTGTATTAAAGCTCCTTCAAAATAAAGGTATATGTTTGTGTTAAAGCTCCATACAGTATAAAGGTAGATGTTTGTATTAAAGCTCCTTCAAAATAAAGGTAGATGTTTGTGTTAAAGCTCCTTCAAAATAAAGGTAGATGTTTGTGTTAAAGCTCTTTCAAAATAAAGGTAGATGTTTGAATTAAAACTCCTTCAGTATAAAAGTAGATGTTTGTGTTAATGCTCCTTCAAAATAAAGGTAGATGTTTGTGTTAACGATCTTAAGGTCAAGACAGAGCTGATCAGACAGACACATGATCATCTTTTTATAATCAATCAATCAATCAATCAGACTTTATTTATAGAGCACTTTTCATACAAAAGATATGTAGCACAAAGTGCTTTACACGATAAAAGCAGACAAAACAAAGCAGAGATAAAAACCCAAAGTAACGCAGATACACTCGTGCGCACACACACACACACACACACACACACACACACACACACACACACACACACACACACACACACACTTTATAAAGCTTTAAAAGAAGGCAACTGAAGCGCTATCTTACTCTACAATTTGCCGTGAGGAAACACTAGGGACTGGATAAAACAAAATAATTAAATGAAATGATTAAAAATAACTAAAATTATACCGTAAATATGCTAAGACTAAAAAGATTAAAAGTAAAAATGAATACAGAATAAAATAAAATAAAATAATAATAATAAAAAAAAAAAAAAAACATTTAATAAACAGTAAAAATCGATAAATGCAATAAAATGATAGGAAAACTAATAAAATAGTAAAACCTATAAGTAAAATCTAATCAAAAGCCAAGCTAAAAAGATGTGTTTTAACTTTGCTCTTAAAAATGTCCACATTTGCAGCTGCTCTCAGGTCTTCAGGAAGGCTGTTCCACAGTCGTGGGCCGTAATGACAAAACGCTGCTTCACCATGAGTTTTGGTTCTGACTTTAGGTATTAATAAAAGGCCTCTATCTGAAGACCTGAGAGTTCTGGATGGCTTATAAGTTAAAAGCAAATCTGACAGATAGGAAGGACTAAGACCATTAAGAGCTTTAAAAACCAGTAAAAGAATCTTAAAATCGATCCTGAAGCACACAGGTAACCAATGCAGGGACTTTAAAATCGGTGTAATGTGAGCTCTCTTTCTGGTCTTCGT
>NW_028155158.1:0-40735 GCF_905171665.1 Trachurus trachurus | reverse complement strand
ATTTTTGGTCAAAAAAAAAAAAAAAATTTGGTCAAAAAAAAAAACGACAGGCGCGTACCTGTCGTCTTTTTAAAATCGCCTGTTTGGTTTTTGGTCATTTTCTCCAAAACCACCGGCCCGATTTCAACCAAACCTTCTGCGTTGGACTCCCCTCGGACCCCCAGATGATATATCCGAGTTTGGAGAAATTTGGAGACATTTAAATTTTTGGTCAAAAAAAAATAAAAATTTGGTCAAAAAAAAAGACGACAGGCGCGTACCTGTCGTCTTTTTAAAATCGCCTGTTTGGTTTTTGGTCATTTTCTCCAAAACCACCGGCCCGATTTCAACCAAACCTTCTGCGTTGGACTCCCCTCGGACCCCCAGATGATATATTCGAGTTTGGAGAAATTTTAAATTTTCGTCAAAAAAAAAAAAAATTTGGTAAAAAAAAAAACGACAGGCGTACCTGTCGTCTTTTTAAAATCGCCTGTTTGGTTTTTGTTCATTTTCTCCAAAACCACGGGCCCGATTTCAACCAAACCTTCTGCGTAGGACTCCCCTCGGACCCCCAGATGATATATCCGAGTTTGGAGAAATTTGGAGAAATTTTAATTTTTGGTCAAAAAAAATTGGTCAAAAAAAACGACAGGCGCGTACCTGTCGTCTTTTTAAAATCGCCTGTTTGGTTTTTGGTCATTTTCTCCAAAACCACCGGCCCGATTTCAACCAAACCTTCTGCGTTGGACTCCCCTCGGACCCCCAGATGATATATCCGAGTTTGGAGAAATTTGGAGAAATTTTAATTTTTGGTCAAAAAAAAAAAAAAATTTGGTCAAAAAAAAAAACGACAGGCGCGTACCTGTCGTCTTTTTAAAATCGCCTGTTTGGTTTTTGGTCATTTTCTCCAAAACCACCGGCCCGATTTCAACCAAACCTTCTGCGTTGGACTCCCCTCGGACCCCCAGATGATATATCCGAGTTTGGAGAAATTTGGAGAAATTTTAATTTTTGGTCAAAAAAAAAAAAAATTTGGTCAAAAAAAAAGACGACAGGCGCGTACCTGTCGTCTTTTTAAAATCGCCTGTTTGGTTTTTGGTCATTTTCTCCAAAACCACCGGCCCGATTTCAACCAAACCTTCTGCGTTGGACTCCCCTCGGACCCCCAGATGATATATTCGAGTTTGGAGAAATTTTAAATTTTCGTCAAAAAAAAAAAAAATTTGGTAAAAAAAAAACGACAGGCGTACCTGTCGTCTTTTTAAAATCGCCTGTTTGGTTTTTGGTCATTTTCTCCAAAACCACCGGCCCGATTTCAACCAAACCTTCTGCGTTGGACTCCCCTCGGACCCCCAGATGATATATCCTTAGTTTGGAGAAATTTGGAGAAATTTTAATTTTTGGTCAAAAAAAAAAAAAAATTGGTCGAAAAAAAACGACAGGCGCGTACCTGTCGTCTTTTTAAAATCGCCTGTTTGGTTTTTGGTCATTTTCTCCAAAACCAACGGCCCGATTTCAACCAAACCTTCTGCGTAGGACTCCCCTCGGACCCCCAGATGATATATCCGAGTTTGGAGAAATTTGGAGAAATTTAAATTTTTGGTCAAAAAAAATTGGTCAAAAAAAACGACAGGCGCGTACCTGTCGTCTTTTTAAAATCGCCTGTTTGGTTTTTGGTCATTTTCTCCAAAACCAACGGCCCGATTTCAACCAAACCTTCTGAGTAGGACTCCCCTCGGACCCCCAGATGATATATCCGAGTTTGGAGAAATTTGGAGAAATTTAAATTTTTGGTCAAAAAAAATTGGTCAAAAAAAACGACAGGCGCGTACCTGTCGTCTTTTTAAAATCGCCTGTTTGGTTTTTGGTCATTTTCTCCAAAACCACCGGCCCGATTTCAACCAAACCTTCTGCGTTGGACTCCCCTCGGACCCCCAGATGATATATCCGAGTTTGGAGAAATTTGGAGAAATTTTAATTTTTGGTCAAAAAAAAAAAAAAAATTTGGTCAAAAAAAAAAACGACAGGCGCGTACCTGTCGTCTTTTTAAAATCGCCTGTTTGGTTTTTGGTCATTTTCTCCAAAACCACCGGCCCGATTTCAACCAAACCTTCTGCGTTGGACTCCCCTCGGACCCCCAGATGATATATCCTTAGTTTGGAGAAATTTGGAGAAATTTTAATTTTTGGTCAAAAAAAAAAAAAAATTGGTCGAAAAAAAACGACAGGCGCGTACCTGTCGTCTTTTTAAAATCGCCTGTTTGGTTTTTGGTCATTTTCTCCAAAACCAACGGCCCGATTTCAACCAAACCTTCTGCGTAGGACTCCCCTCGGACCCCCAGATGATATATCCGAGTTTGGAGAAATTTGGAGAAATTTAAATTTTTGGTCAAAAAAAATTGGTCAAAAAAAACGACAGGCGCGTACCTGTCGTCTTTTTAAAATCGCCTGTTTGGTTTTTGGTCATTTTCTCCAAAACCAACGGCCCGATTTCAACCAAACCTTCTGCGTAGGACTCCCCTCGGACCCCCAGATGATATATCCGAGTTTGGAGAAATTTGGAGAAATTTAAATTTTTGGTCAAAAAAAATTGGTCAAAAAAAACGACAGGCGCGTACCTGTCGTCTTTTTAAAATCGCCTGTTTGGTTTTTGGTCATTTTCTCCAAAACCACCGGCCCGATTTCAACCAAACCTTCTGCGTTGGACTCCCCTCGGACCCCCAGATGATATATCCGAGTTTGGAGAAATTTGGAGAAATTTTAATTTTTGGTCAAAAAAAAAAAAAAAATTTGGTCAAAAAAAAAAACGACAGGCGCGTACCTGTCGTCTTTTTAAAATCGCCTGTTTGGTTTTTGGTCATTTTCTCCAAAACCACCGGCCCGATTTCAACCAAACCTTCTGCGTTGGACTCCCCTCGGACCCCCAGATGATATATCCGAGTTTGGAGAAATTTGGAGAAATTTTAATTTTTGGTCAAAAAAAAATAAAATTTTGGTCAAAAAAAAACGACAGGCGCGTACCTGTCGTCTTTTTAAAATCGCCTGTTTGGTTTTTGGTCATTTTCTCCAAAACCACCGGCCCGATTTCAACCAAACCTTCTGCGTTGGACTCCCCTCGGACCCCCAGATGATATATTCGAGTTTGGAGAAATTTTAAATTTTCGTCAAAAAAAAAAAAATTTGGTAAAAAAAAAAACGACAGGCGTACCTGTCGTCTTTTTAAAATCGCCTGTTTGGTTTTTGGTCATTTTCTCCAAAACCACCGGCCCGATTTCAACCAAACCTTCTGCGTTGGACTCCCCTCGGACCCCCAGATGATATATCCGAGTTTGGAGAAATTTGGAGAAATTTTAATTTTTGTTCAAAAAAAAAAAAAATTTTGGTAAAAAAAAAACGACAGGCGCGTACCTGTCGTCTTTTTAAAATCGCCTGTTTGGTTTTTGGTCATTTTCTCCAAAACCACCGGCCCGATTTCAACCAAACCTTCTGCGTAGGACTCCCCTCGGACCCCCAGATGATATATCCGAGTTTGGAGAAATTTGGAGAAATTTAAATTTTTGGTCAAAAAAAATTGGTCAAAAAAAACGACAGGCGCGTACCTGTGGTCTTTTTAAAATCGCCTGTTTGGTTTTTGGTCATTTTCTCCAAAACCACCGGCCCGATTTCAACCAAACCTTCTGCGTTGGACTCCCCTCGGACCCCCAGATGATATATTCGAGTTTGGAGAAATTTTAAATTTTCGTCAAAAAAAAAAAAAAAATTTGGTACAAAAAAAAACGACAGGCGCGTACCTGTCGTCTTTTTAAAATCGCCTGTTTGGTTTTTGGTCATTTTCTCCAAAACCACCGGCCCGATTTCAACCAAACCTTCTGCGTTGGACTCCCCTCGGACCCCCAGATGATATATCCGAGTTTGGAGAAATTTGGAGAAATTTTAATTTTTGGTCAAAAAAAAAAAAAAAATTGGTCAAAAAAAAAACGACAGGCGCGTACCTGTCGTCTTTTTAAAATCGCCTGTTTGGTTTTTGGTAATTTTCTCCAAAACCACCGGCCCGATTTCAACCAAACCTTCTGCGTTGGACACCCCTCGGACCCCCAGATGATATATCCGAGTTTGGAGAAATTTTAATTTTTGGTCAAAAAAAAAAAAAATTTGGTCAAAAAAAAACGACAGGCGCGTACCTGTCGTCTTTTTAAAATCGCCTGTTTGGTTTTTGGTCATTTTCTCCAAAACCACCGGCCCGATTTCAACCAAACCTTCTGCGTTGGACTCCCATCGGACCCCCAGATGATATATCCGAGTTTGGAGAAATTTGGAGAAATTTTAATTTTTGGTCAAAAAAAAAAAAAAATTTGGTCAAAAAAAACAACAGGCGCGTACCTGTTGTCTTTTTAAAATCGCCTGTTTGGTTTTTGGTCATTTTCTCCAAAACCACCGGCCCAATTTCAACCAAACCTTCTGCGTTGGACTCCCCTCGGACCCCCAGATGATATATTCGAGTTTGGAGAAATTTGGAGAAATTTTAATTTTTGGTCAAAAAAAAAAAAAAAATTTGGTCAAAAAAAAAAACGACAGGCGCGTACCTGTCGTCTTTTTAAAATCGCCTGTTTGGTTTTTGGTCATTTTCTCCAAAACCACCGGCCCGATTTCAACCAAACCTTCTGCGTTGGACTCCCCTCGGACCCCCAGATGATATATCCGAGTTTGGAGAAATTTGGAGAAATTTAAATTTTTGGTCAAAAAAAATTGGTCAAAAAAAACGACAGGCGCGTACCTGTCGTCTTTTTAAAATCGCCTGTTTGGTTTTTGGTCATTTTCTCCAAAACCACCGGCCCGATTTCAACCAAACCTTCTGCGTTGGACTCCCCTCGGACCCCCAGATGATATATCCGAGTTTGGAGAAATTTGGAGAAATTTTAATTTTTGGTAAAAAAAAAAAAAAAATTTGGTCAAAAAAAAAAACGACAGGCGCGTACCTGTCGTCTTTTTAAAATCGCCTGTTTGGTTTTTGGTCATTTTCTCCAAAACCACCGGCCCGATTTCAACCAAACCTTCTGCGTTGGACTCCCCTCGGACCCCCAGATGATATATTCGAGTTTGGAGAAATTTTAAATTTTCGTCAAAAAAAAAAAAATTTGGTAAAAAAAAAACGACAGGCGTACCTGTCGTCTTTTTAAAATCGCCTGTTTGGTTTTTGGTCATTTTCTCCAAAACCACCGGCCCGATTTCAACCAAACCTTCTGCGTTGGACTCCCCTCGGACCCCCAGATGATATATCCGAGTTTGGAGAAATTTGGAGAAATTTTAATTTTTGGTCAAAAAAAAAAAAAAAATTGGTCAAAAAAAAAACAACAGGCGCGTACCTGTCGTCTTTTTAAAATCGCCTGTTTGGTTTTTGGTCATTTTCTCCAAAACCACCGGCCCGATTTCAACCAAACCTTCTGCGTTGGACTCCCCTCGGACCCCCAGATGATATATCCGAGTTTGGAGAAATTTGGAGAAATTTTAATTTTTGGTCAAAAAAAAAAAAAAAACGAAGGTTTGGTTGAAATCGGGCCGGTGGTTTTGGAGAAAATGACCAAAAACCAAACCTGGCGATTCTAAAAAGACGACAGGTACGCGCCTGTCGTTTTTTTTGACCAATTTTTTTTTACCAAAAATTAAAATTTCTCCAAATTTCTCCAAACTCGGATATATCATCTGGGGGTCCGAGGGGAGTCCAACGCAGAAGGTTTGGTTAAAATCGCCTGTTTGGTTTTTGGTCATTTTCTCCAAAACCACCGGCCCGATTTCAACCAAACCTTCTGCGTTGGACTCCCCTCGGACCCCCAGATGATATATCCGAGTTTGGAGAAATTTGGAGAAATTTTAATTTTTGGTCAAAAAAAAAAAAAAAATTTGGTCAAAAAAAAAAACGACAGGCGCGTACCTGTCGTCTTTTTAAAATCGCCTGTTTGGTTTTTGGTCATTTTCTCCAAAACCACCGGCCCGATTTCAACCAAACCTTCTGCGTTGGACTCCCCTCGGACCCCCAGATGATATATTCGAGTTTGGAGAAATTTTAAATTTTCTTCAAAAAAAAAAAAAAACAACAGGCGCGTACCTGTCGTCTTTTTAAAATCGCCTGTTTGGTTTTTGGTCATTTTCTCCAAAACCACCGGCCCGATTTCAACCAAACCTTCTGCGTTGGACTCCCCTCGGACCCCCAGATGATATATCCGAGTTTGGAGGAATTTGGAGAAATTTTAATTTTTGGTCAAAAAAAAAAAAAAAATTTGGTCAAAAAAAAAAACGACAGGCGCGTACCTGTCGTCTTTTTAAAATCGCCTGTTTGGTTTTTGGTCATTTTCTCCAAAACCACCGGCCCGATTTCAACCAAACCTTCTGCGTTGGACTCCCCTCGGACCCCCAGATGATATATTCGAGTTTGGAGAAATTTTAAATTTTCTTCAAAAAAAAAAAAAAACGACAGGCGCGTACCTGTCGTCTTTTTAAAATCGCCTGTTTGGTTTTTGGTCATTTTCTCCAAAACCACCGGCCCGATTTCAACCAAACCTTCTGCGTTGGACTCCCCTCGGACCCCCAGATGATATATTCGAGTTTGGAGAAATTTGGAGAAATTTTAATTTTTGGTCAAAAAAAAAAAAAAAATTTGGTCAAAAAAAAAAACGACAGGCGCGTACCTGTCGTCTTTTTAAAATCGCCTGTTTGGTTTTTGGTCATTTTCTCCAAAACCACCGGCCCGATTTCAACCAAACCTTCTGCGTTGGACTCCCCTCGGACCCCCAGATGATATATTCGAGTTTGGAGAAATTTTAAATTTTCGTCAAAAAAAAAAAAAAAATTGGTCAAAAAAAAACGACAAGCGCGTACCTGTCGTCTTTTTAAAATCGCCTGTTTGGTTTTTGGTCATTTTCTCCAAAACCACCGGCCCGATTTCAACCAAACCTTCTGCGTTGGACTCCCCTCGGACCCCCAGATGATATATCCGAGTTTGGAGAAATTTGGAGAAATTTTAATTTTTGGTGAAAAAAAAAAAAAAAAATTGGTCAAAAAAAAAACGACAGGCGCGTACCTGTCGTCTTTTTAAAATCGCCTGTTTGGTTTTTGGTCATTTTCTCCAAAACCACCGGCCCGATTTCAACCAAACCTTCTGCGTTGGACTCCCCTCGGACCCCCAGATGATATATTCGAGTTTGGAGAAATTTTAAATTTTCGTCAAAAAAAAAAAAAAAATTGGTCAAAAAAAAACGACAAGCGCGTACCTGTCGTCTTTTTAAAATCGCCTGTTTGGTTTTTGGTCATTTTCTCCAAAACCACCGGCCCGATTTCAACCAAACCTTCTGCGTAGGACTCCCCTCGGACCCCCAGATGATATATCCGAGTTTGGAGAAATTTGGAGAAATTTAAATTTTTGGTCAAAAAAAATTGGTCAAAAAAAAACGACAAGCGCGTACCTGTCGTCTTTTTAAAATCGCCTGTTTGGTTTTTGGTCATTTTCTCCAAAACCACCGGCCCGATTTCAACCAAACCTTCTGCGTTGGACTCCCCTCGGACCCCCAGATGATATATTCGAGTTTGGAGAAATTTTAAATTTTCGTCAAAAAAAAAAAAAAAAAGGTAAAAAAAAAAACGACAGGCGCGTACCTGTCGTCTTTTTAAAATCGCCTGTTTGGTTTTTGGTCATTTTCTACAAAACCACCGGCCCGATTTCAACCAAACCTTCTGCGTTGGACTCCCCTCGGACCCCCAGATGATATATCCGAGTTTGGAGAAATTTGGAGAAATTTTAATTTTTGGTGAAAAAAAAAAAAAAAAATTGGTCAAAAAAAAAACGACAGGCGCGTACCTGTCGTCTTTTTAAAATCGCCTGTTTGGTTTTTGGTCATTTTCTCCAAAACCACCGGCCCGATTTCAACCAAACCTTCTGCGTTGGACTCCCCTCGGACCCCCAGATGATATATTCGAGTTTGGAGAAATTTTAAATTTTCGTCAAAAAAAAAAAAAAATTGGTCAAAAAAAAACGACAAGCGCGTACCTGTCGTCTTTTTAAAATCGCCTGTTTGGTTTTTGGTCATTTTCTCCAAAACCACCGGCCCGATTTCAACCAAACCTTCTGCGTAGGACTCCCCTCGGACCCCCAGATGATATATCCGAGTTTGGAGAAATTTGGAGAAATTTAAATTTTTGGTCAAAAAAAATTGGTCAAAAAAAACGACAGGCGCGTACCTGTCGTCTTTTTAAAATCGCCTGTTTGGTTTTTGGTCATTTTCTCCAAAACCACCGGCCCGATTTCAACCAAACCTTCTGCGTTGGACTCCCCTCGGACCCCCAGATGATATATTCGAGTTTGGAGAAATTTTAAATTTTCGTCAAAAAAAAAAAAAAAAATGGTAAAAAAAAAAACGACAGGCGCGTACCTGTCGTCTTTTTAAAATCGCCTGTTTGGTTTTTGGTCATTTTCTCCAAAACCACCGGCCCGATTTCAACCAAACCTTCTGCGTTGGACTCCCCTCGGACCCCCAGATGATATATTCGAGTTTGGAGAAATTTTAAATTTTCGTCAAAAAAAAAAAAAAAATTGGTCAAAAAAAAACGACAAGCGCGTACCTGTCGTCTTTTTAAAATCGCCTGTTTGGTTTTTGGTCATTTTCTCCAAAACCACCGGCCCGATTTCAACCAAACCTTCTGCGTAGGACTCCCCTCGGACCCCCAGATGATATATCCGAGTTTGGAGAAATTTGGAGAAATTTAAATTTTTGGTCAAAAAAAATTGGTCAAAAAAAACGACAGGCGCGTACCTGTCGTCTTTTTAAAATCGCCTGTTTGGTTTTTGGTCATTTTCTCCAAAACCACCGGCCCGATTTCAACCAAACCTTCTGCGTTGGACTCCCCTCGGACCCCCAGATGATATATTCGAGTTTGGAGAAATTTTAAATTTTCGTCAAAAAAAAAAAAAAATTGGTAAAAAAAAAACGACAGGCGCGTACCTGTCGTCTTTTTAAAATCGCCTGTTTGGTTTTTGGTCATTTTCTCCAAAACCACCGGCCCGATTTCAACCAAACCTTCTGCGTTGGACTCCCCTCGGACCCCCAGATGATATATCCGAGTTTCGAGAAATTTGGAGAAATTTTAATTTTTGGTCAAAAAAAAAAAAAAAAATTGGTCAAAAAAAAAAACGACAGGCGCGTACCTGTCGTCTTTTTAAAATCGCCTGTTTGGTTTTTGGTCATTTTCTCCAAAACCACCGGCCCGATTTCAACCAAACCTTCTGCGTTGGACTCCCATCGGACCCCCAGATGATATATTCGAGTTTGGAGAAATTTTAAATTTTCGTCTAAAAAAAAAAAAATTTGGTAAAAAAAAAAACGACAGGCGCGTACCTGTCGTCTTTTTAAAATCGCCTGTTTGGTTTTTGGTCATTTTCTCCAAAACCACCGGCCCGATTTCAACCAAACCTTCTGCGTTGGACTCCCCTCAGACCCCCAGATGATATATTCGAGTTTGGAGAAATTTTAAATTTTCGTCAAAAAAAAAAAAAAAATTGTTCAAAAAAAAATCGACAGGCGCGTACCTGTCGTCTTTTTAAAATCGCCTGTTTGGTTTTTGGTCATTTTCTCCAAAACCACCGGCCCGATTTCAACCAAACCTTCTGCGTTGGACTCCCCTCGGACCCCCAGATGATGTATTCGAGTTTGGAGAAATTTGGAGAAATTTTAATTTTTGGTAAAAAAAAAAAAAAAAATTTGGTCAAAAAAAAAAACGACAGGCGCGTACCTGTCGTCTTTTTAAAATCGCCTGTTTGGTTTTTGGTCATTTTCTCCAAAACCACCGGCCCGATTTCAACCAAACCTTCTGCGTTGGACTCCCCTCGGACCCCCAGATGATATATCCGAGTTTGGAGAAATTTGGAGAAATTTAAATTTTTGGTCAAAAAAAATTGGTCAAAAAAAACGACAGGCGCGTACCTGTCGTCTTTTTAAAATCGCCTGTTTGGTTTTTGGTCATTTTCTCCAAAACCACCGGCCCGATTTCAACCAAACCTTCTGCGTTGGACTCCCCTCGGACCCCCAGATGATATATCCGAGTTTGGAGAAATTTGGAGAAATTTTAATTTTTGGTCAAAAAAAATTGGTCAAAAAAAACGACAGGCGCGTACCTGTCGTCTTTTTAAAATCGCCTGTTTGGTTTTTGGTCATTTTCTCCAAAACCACCGGCCCGATTTCAACCAAACCTTCTGCGTTGGACTCCCCTCGGACCCCCAGATGATATATCCGAGTTTGGAGAAATTTGGAGAAATTTTAATTTTTGGTCAAAAAAAAAAAAAAAATTTGGTCAAAAAAAAAAACGACAGGCGCGTACCTGTCGTCTTTTTAAAATCGCCTGTTTGGTTTTTGGTCATTTTCTCCAAAACCACCGGCCCGATTTCAACCAAACCTTCTGCGTTGGACTCCCCTCGGACCCCCAGATGATATATCCGAGTTTGGAGAAATTTGGAGAAATTTTAATTTTTGGTAAAAAAAAAAAAAAAAATTTGGTCAAAAAAAAAAACGACAGGCGCGTACCTGTCGTCTTTTTAAAATCGCCTGTTTGGTTTTTGGTCATTTTCTCCAAAACCACCGGCCCGATTTCAACCAAACCTTCTGCGTTGGACTCCCCTCGGACCCCCAGATGATATATTCGAGTTTGGAGAAATTTTAAATTTTCGTCAAAAAAAAAAAAAAACGACAGGCGCGTACCTGTCGTCCTTTTAAAATCGCCTGTTTGGTTTTTGGTCATTTTCTCCAAAACCACCGGCCCGATTTCAACCAAACCTTCTGCGTTGGACTCCCCTCGGACCCCCAGATGATATATCCGAGTTTGGAGAAATTTGGAGAAATTTAAATTTTTGGTCAAAAAAAATTGGTCAAAAAAAACGACAGGCGCGTACCTGTCGTCTTTTTAAAATCGCCTGTTTGGTTTTTGGTCATTTTCTCCAAAACCACCGGCCCGATTTCAACCAAACCTTCTGCGTTGGACTCCCCTCGGACCCCCAGATGATATATCCGAGTTTGGAGAAATTTGGAGAAATTTTAATTTTTGGTCAAAAAAAATTGGTCAAAAAAAACGACAGGCGCGTACCTGTCGTCTTTTTAAAATCGCCTGTTTGGTTTTTGGTCATTTTCTCCAAAACCACCGGCCCGATTTCAACCAAACCTTCTGCGTTGGACTCCCCTCGGACCCCCAGATGATATATCCGAGTTTGGAGAAATTTGGAGAAATTTTAATTTTTGGTCAAAAAAAAAAAAAAAATTTGGTCAAAAAAAAAAACGACAGGCGCGTACCTGTCGTCTTTTTAAAATCGCCTGTTTGGTTTTTGGTCATTTTCTCCAAAACCACCGGCCCGATTTCAACCAAACCTTCTGCGTTGGACTCCCCTCGGACCCCCAGATGATATATCCGAGTTTGGAGAAATTTGGAGAAATTTTAATTTTTGGTCAAAAAAAAAAAAAAAATTTGGTCAAAAAAAAAAACGACAGGCGCGTACCTGTCGTCTTTTTAAAATCGCCTGTTTGGTTTTTGGTCATTTTCTCCAAAACCACCGGCCCGATTTCAACCAAACCTTCTGCGTTGGACTCCCCTCGGACCCCCAGATGATATATTCGAGTTTGGAGAAATTTTAAATTTTCGTCAAAAAAAAAAAAAAAACGACAGGCGCGTACCTGTCGTCTTTTTAAAATCGCCTGTTTGGTTTTTGGTCATTTTCTCCAAAACCACCGGCCCGATTTCAACCAAACCTTCTGCGTTGGACTCCCCTCGGACCCCCAGATGATATATCCGAGTTTGGAGAAATTTGGAGACATTTTAATTTTTGGTAAAAAAAAATTGGTCAAAAAAAACGACAGGCGCGTACCTGTCGTCTTTTTAAAATCGCCTGTTTGGTTTTTGGTCATTTTCTCCAAAACCACCGGCCCGATTTCAACCAAACCTTCTGCGTTGGACTCCCCTCGGACCCCCAGATGATATATCCGAGTTTGGAGAAATTTGGAGAAATTTTAATTTTTGGTCAAAAAAAAAAAAAAAATTTGGTCAAAAAAAAAAACGACAGGCGCGTACCTGTCGTATTTTTAAAATCGCCTGTTTGGTTTTTGGTCATTTTCTCCAAAACCACCGGCCCGATTTCAACCAAACCTTCTGCGTTGGACTCCCCTCGGACCCCCAGATGATATATTCGAGTTTGGAGAAATTTTAAATTTTCGTCAAAAAAAAAAAAAAATTTGGTAAAAAAAAAAACGACAGGCGCGTACCTGTCGTCTTTTTAAAATCGCCTGTTTGGTTTTTGGTCATTTTCTCCAAAACCACCGGCCCGATTTCAACCAAACCTTCTGCGTTGGACTCCCCTCGGACCCCCAGATGATATATTCGAGTTTGGAGAAATTTTAAATTTTCGTCAAAAAAAAAAAAAAAATGGTAAAAAAAAAAACGACAGGCGCGTACCTGTCGTCTTTTTAAAATCGCCTGTTTGGTTTTTGGTAATTTTCTCCAAAACCACCGGCCCGATTTCAACCAAACCTTCTGCGTTGGACTCCCCTCGGACCCCCAGATGATATATCCGAGTTTGGAGAAATTTGGAGAAATTTTAATTTTTGGTCAAAAAAAAAAAAAAAAATTGGTCAAAAAAAAAACGACAGGCGCGTACTTGTCGTCTTTTTAAAATCGCCTGTTTGGTTTTTGGTCATTTTCTCCAAAACCACCGGCCCGATTTCAACCAAACCTTCTGCGTTGGACTCCCCTCGGACCCCCAGATGATATATTCGAGTTTGGAGAAATTTTAAATTTTCGTCAAAAAAAAAAAAAAAATTGGTCAAAAAAAAACGACAAGCGCGTACCTGTCGTCTTTTTAAAATCGCCTGTTTGGTTTTTGGTCATTTTCTCCAAAACCACCGGCCCGATTTCAACCAAACCTTCTGCGTAGGACTCCCCTCGGACCCCCAGATGATATATCCGAGTTTGGAGAAATTTGGAGAAATTTAAATTTTTGGTCAAAAAAAATTGGTAAAAAAAAACGACAGGCGCGTACCTGTCGTCTTTTTAAAATCGCCTGTTTGGTTTTTGGTCATTTTCTCCAAAACCACCGGCCCGATTTCAACCAAACCTTCTGCGTTGGACTCCCCTCGGACCCCCAGATGATATATCCGAGTTTGGAGAAATTTGGAGAAATTTTAATTTTTGGTCAAAAAAAAAAAAAAATTTGGTCAAAAAAAAAGACGACAGGCGCGTACCTGTCGTCTTTTTAAAATCGCCTGTTTGGTTTTTGGTCATTTTCTCCAAAACCACCGGCCCGATTTCAACCAAACCTTCTGCGTTGGACTCCCCTCGGACCCCCAGATGATATATTCGAGTTTGGAGAAATTTTAAATTTTCGTCAAAAAAAAAAAAAATTTGGTAAAAAAAAAACGACAGGCGTACCTGTCGTCTTTTTAAAATCGCCTGTTTGGTTTTTGGTCATTTTCTCCAAAACCACCGGCCCGATTTCAACCAAACCTTCTGCGTTGGACTCCCCTCGGACCCCCAGATGATATATCCGAGTTTGGAGAAATTTGGAGAAATTTTAATTTTTGGTCAAAAAAAAAAAAAATTTGGTCGAAAAAAAACGACAGGCGCGTACCTGTCGTCTTTTTAAAATCGCCTGTTTGGTTTTTGGTCATTTTCTCCAAAACCAACGGCCCGATTTCAACCAAACCTTCTGCGTAGGACTCCAATTCAATTCAATTCAATTTATTTTTAAAATGGGACAATGCGAGTTCATGGACGAAAACAATCGTAAGCACGCCGGATTGTAGCCACAGGCTAATTTACATCCGCTGTCCCATACATAGATGTTCCCTGGTACAAAACAAAATTACAATAAATAAAAACAAAAGCATGTTATAAAATAGCAGCAGTCAGTTTACAGTACAATAGACAAATAATACAGATTCAGATAGTACTAAAGTGCAACCGTGTCATGATAAAGTGCTTACAATCATCAAAGTGCGTAGAAGGTCCTGGGAGTAGTATCTAGTTGAGCTGTGTTACAATGATAGGTCTAAGGGTATAATTTAATCACTTTCACTGCTATAAATAACTAAAGGATTATATAATAATAATGTAAGTAATAATACTATTAAATATATATGCATACACATTCACATATATACACACACACACACACGCATATATATATATATACATACGTACATATATACATACATATATACATATACATCCATACACACATATACATATCGACCTATAACTAGTGATGGCATTATTCATATTGCTATTATGTCTATGTTAGTTATTATAATAATAGTAATAATAATAATAATAGTACTGGTAGTAGTAGTAATGGTAGCAACACAGCAAAAATTACAGTAATGGCAACATCAACACAATCATAACAGTAATACAACAATCAGAAATAGGTATACACTTCTAATAGTGGGTGCAGGTCTGGGTTGATAGCAACCAGTTTTTTAAATGCTTTTTGAAAGTAATATGTGTGGTGCATTCTCTGACTGTGAGCGGCAGGCTATTCCATATCCTGCAACCCATGACGGACAGAGCAGCCTGACCGAAGGTGGTACGTCTGTAGGGGATAGCACAGTCCCCTCTAGCTACTGATCTTGTGACCTTTGTAGTTGGTTGGCTATCAGTGCGTTTTATAAAATCTTTCAAGGGTGGGGGGGCCAGGTTGTGCAGGGTTTTGTGTACCAGGCAGGCTCGTTTAAAATCAACTAAGTTGTTGAAACTCAGTAATTCGTGTTTGTTAAGGACGTTGCAAATGTGGTGTCTTGTTTGTTTTTTATCGAATACCTTTAGAGCTTTATTGTAAAGAGACTCAGCTGGCTTGAGGGTGGTTACACCTGTAAGGGACCAGCTTGTAAGACAGTATTCGATACGGGAAAGGATTACAGAAAATAAAAACATTCGGGCTGCTGTATCCGTCAGGTTGTGTCTGATCTGCTTGAAGTTCTGCAGGTGAAATTTGGTGGTTTTAGATAGTATACTGACATGTTTTTTGAATGTTAGGGTCGAATCTAGGGTAACACCCAGGTATTTAAAATGCTCGACCATGTCAAGTTCCACACCATTTACAAACACGTTAGAGTTGGTTATTTTCGTTTGTCGTTTGCTGAACATCATACAAGCAGATTTCTTGGTGTTAAGCAAGAGACAAGATGCAGTAAGCCATTTCTCGATACATGATAAAGCTGATGTGAGAGAGGATGAGGCCTCTGTGATGGATTTTGCTTCCTTGAGGATCACTACATCGTCTGCATACATTAAAGTGTGGACATTCTGATCAAGGCTAGGTAGGTTGTTAATAAATAGTGAGAACAAAATTGGTCCAAGGACCGATCCCTGAGGGACCCCGATACTGCACTCGAGACTGGCTGAGTTAACCCCATTTACCACCACATGTTGTTTTCTCCCCGAGAGGTAGGAGGCAAACCATTTTAAGGACTGTTCTGAGAGGTTAAAATGGGTCAGTCTGGACAGCAGTACATGATGGTTCACAGAGTCGAAGGCTTTTTTTAAGTCAAGGAAGGTGGCCCCCACAATTGCATTTCTGTCCAGCAGGCCTTTGACCTTTTCTAAAAACACACACATGGCAGTCTCAGTGGAATGGTGGGTGCGAAAGCCAAATTGCATGGGGTGTAGTGGCGTGTGACCAAGGTTAAGGTGCTCCATTAATTGTCTGTTGATCCATTTCTCAGCTATTTTTGATATTACTGGTAAAATACTTATTGGTCGGTAATTGGATGTGTGGTGGCAAAAAATGTTGTTCCTTCACCAAAATATTAAAAAAGGATGAGTGGACACGTCAGCTGTCTTTCTTGAGTTTTAATAAAAGGCATTCATGAATGGAGTCACACACAAACAACCGAACAGGAGTACAGTCAGTGAGTGAGTGAGCTGAAGAAGTTTAGAGACACGCTATCTTATAGTAAAACAAAGCTTTGAACAGACAAAATATATGGCGCCATGCCTGGCTTTACCCCCTGATAGTGAGAGTGGTAAATCCACAGGCACTGTGTCAAAGCGATCCTTCAGGTCCTGACCTCGGGCCTGCTAAGTGTGGATATTGCTTCCCCTGATAAGGCCACATAAATTGTCAGCACAGGAATGTTCACTTGAATAACATGTTTGTGCCCCAGTCTTAAAGCACACACCTGAATAACATGCTATACCAAAATTTCCCATTACATTCCACCCTTTTTAGCATTTTTATGCTAAACCAAACAAGAAACAGGAAATTTTGTACTGAACTACCCCATGACCTTTGGTGCCCTGCCCCGCACCAGCCAAACGCCAGCACCCCCAGTCTCCAACTCGGGAGTTTACAGACCCCAGGCAGAGGACCCCAGGTCACAGGCACAGACGAGCCAAAACCCCTCCCCTCACTTGACAAGAGGAGGGTAAAAGACTCATCCGTCTAGCTGCTCTTAACTTAAGATAAAAGGGGAAAAACCTCGAATATGATGAGGAAAAAATCCCATAATCAATACTAAACTAAACTACTTCAAATAATATGCAGAAGACCCAGAAAAAACGTAAGGAAAAAGATTACAATCATAACACGGTGTAAGCTGATAAATCAAACATCTCCAAAAACCATGACCGTTGTTCAACTATAAGTAGAAATCACTAACATTGATTACACGAGTGTAATTAGACTAATAATAAAAGAAAGCAAAATGTAACAGTTCTTTTCACATGTCCTGGCACACACTTCTCCATGAGTTAACCCTTCGTGACAAGGCTAATGCTTGATTCCCTCTCATACATCAACAGGACATGACAGCTCCAATACAGTTCAGAACAACACGCATAAAAACATAAGTTGCACATCAGTGAGGAATGATTAAGGCAAAATACAAAGTTAAAGCAACTCATCGTCCTCCCCAGAAGGGGGGAAACCCACTCGTCATTCCAGTCCATCACTGATTTCACCAATGGTACGAATAACCAAAAACATGAAACAATCAGAGATATCAAAACTGTGTTTGTGAAATTCAGACTTTCAGTAATCACCGTCATGTCCAGCAGTAGAAACAAAATCACAAGCAATGATAAAATACTACTGTTAAAGATAAGCAAAACATCAAACTCACACATATAGCAATGCATGAAAACCAAACATGGTGCTTTGTGATTATCTTAAACTGAAAACATAAAAAAAAACAACTTTATTGGTTACATCACTCAATGTGAGAAATTATCAACACTGAATATGGAAACTTAAAGGAGCTCATCCTGCAACTCTGTAGTTCTTGTGAGAGTGAGAGGGATCCTAAAGTCAATGTTTATGAGAATTGAAACCTGCGACCATATCAGGTCACATCTGAAGATGTCCAAGTTGTCGTCCCACATTACCTGTCGCCACCACAGGTTGTCCACGTGCTGATGTACCCAGAGACTGCTCTCTGGGTGTAACACGATCCCGAGTGAACAAACTGCGCTTCTCTGAGTAGTAGGATTTGTGGTCCTTTGGGAAAAGTGGAGTTGTTTTCAAAACAACTGTGGAAACATTCCAGGAACAAACCTTCAGCCCCTCGTAACTCACAACAGTTGCGTTGAATCCTCAGCCGTTCCTCTGTCGGGTTGTGAACTACGAGTGCAGGGCCATTTCTTTCTGGGTAAAAGCAATCATTGCCCCCAGAATTTTAGGAAGAGGTGTTCAACGGCACAGAGTTACCTTTGTCATGTGACAGGGCAGCGCAAGCACGGCAGCTTGCGTTGGTCAGCACCCTTGCAGCTCTCATCACTGCCCTGCATCCAACGTTGTCCTCCAGCTCGATGTTGTGTTACTCACGGTAACAGCAGATGTCTTCACCAGAATGCAAAGTGTGTGGTGTAGATTTGTGGCCTGGGTGAGGTGAATCTGTCATGACGTTGTTGCTCGTCCTGCGGTTGTAGATCTCCTTCAGTAACAGCACCGACAGCCACGCGGTGATGGAGATAACCAGCAGGAAACTGGTCGCCACCCTTAGGCCGCACCCGAGCTGCTTACAGGGATGTCATGGTCGTTCACCACGATGTAGTCACCTGACCTGCGGTCACACAGCTCTGTGTCTGCTGGCCCTGTAGGGCAACCTCCACCTGTTGGTAAAATTTATACGAAAAAACAAACAACAGGAAAAAAAAACAAACAGACAACAACGAGAATGCACAATACCACATCATTCATCCACACACTGGCCAGTGATTTCATACATACTTCAATCATTCATCCTTCCCCCTTTTTGACACATGGTTCAACCCATGTGTCAACTTCACACACTGTGGAGAAAACATAAACAAGGGAAACAGCAGAGACTGCTGTTCTCTGGTTTTCCACACGGCCCTCTCTTGCCAGAGAGGCTCATATCAACAAGTTGGCTATCTCAGCGGTAGCCACAACTGTGGGGATGGAACGGGGGTGTTAGAGAAAAACAACGGACACATACTTCGTGAGCCAAAAGTAGCCTTGAAGCTGCGACTGCAGCTGCATCTGTCCTGGTATCACCTAGAGAGAAAATGTCAATGTTGTTTACGTGAACTTTCGCACAGCAATTTGTTATGTCGGTACCAGCAGTTCAACCAAAAAGAAATATCAATTAATGCTGATCATTTAGGTTTTCCTGTTGAAGTCGTCTCCATTCACCCAAATATGTCCAACCTCCTGAAAATTAACACTCTTCAAAAAAAAAAAATACTGAGTAGAGTATCCTTTAACTCTGGCCTGTGGGAGCAAACAGACATTATGATGGCCACATGGTCATGTGGCTTTCCGTCCTCAGCTGTTGGAAGGAGAGTAACAGGGTTAAAACAGTACATGACAGAAGTCAGAATCCCTCCTTCTCGTCAACAGTCCTGGTCAAAGGTCATGAGCAGTCAGTCAGTCCAAGTACTGGAGGTGCTTTGTAAAACTACTTTAAAGTCACTACAACACTTTGTCAGCCTCCACAGTCGTCAGTGTCAAACCTAAGTGACAGGGTCTGAGCTTTAGGCCTTGTCCATAAGCAATTGCTGCGAATGGTGCCTAAATTACTGCACAACGAGCGACCCATTGTCTGCTAGCTTCTCATGGCCAAAAATTATATCACTTTAATGAATTTACAGAATTGAAATTTATTTATTTTTTCTTATGAGGGGGATCCTCCCTCTGTTAAGATCATGTGACCCAAGATGTGACCTCTGTGGCAACAAACTACATGTTGGACAGGCTGGCCTAGTGCCCCTGTTCACCCAGATGGGTCAAAAGAGCCAGAGCAGCTTTAACGCATCTCTCTCTGGTCTCACTTGCAATCAAGATACCATCACCATTCTGCAACAAAGCACGTTTCTCTGGCAACACCAGAGGCTCCAGGCTGTCCCCCAGAGTAAAGCAATAAATCGTTGAAGATTTACACCAACCCTGACACAACCGAGCAAAACGCATACACCTTCCCACCAAACCAAAAGGCAAAACCAAAATTGACTGTCAAACTTACATGAAAGCGTTTAAAAAGATCAACAACAACAAAAAAACATTTACTATTTGTTGGAATTCTAAACAAAATCGTGTACGGATTCTGTACCATCGGCGCCCTGGCCTGCACAGCAACTTTTACAGCCTGCAGGTCTTGCACAAATCTCCACTCCGCAGGCTCGCCCTCAGGTCGAATCTTATGCACCAGAAAAAAATGGGGGTTCTCACTGGAGAACCAGCACATGGCACAATCACACCAGCTTTCAACAAAGCATCATACACAGGCCTAATGCCTTCACTTGCATCATGTCTGAGAGGATAGTAGTCACAACAGGGATAAAACAGTGTGATTTAGGCTAATCGTTATAACAACAGGCTCATAATTGTTTTTAATCAGAAACGTCATGCTTACTTTTAGCCCAGAGATGACTGAGAATATCTTTTAATTCCGAGATCTCTTCAACAGATTTAAACAGTTTCTTGTCTATGTGAAAATTGGGATAGTCAAAGAAAAATATGATCTCATCCTCAACTTCAACATCATTATTCAACAATTTGCAATTTCCCCTCAGGACTTCTTTAAAGTGCACCTGAGGATCAGCTGTAGCCTCCTAGTTTGAGGAAGCATTTAGCTTCTCTACCCAATTTTCCAAGTTTGTACATGCAGGATTCACCAATGAGATGTGTGGTTCAGATTGTTGGGGCAATACATTTAACATTACCTCAAAATAACCTATTTGCATTCAAACAATCCCCGCCTAGCATTATTTAATCAGTGATACTCCTACTGTCATAATAGGAGTGTATGTGTGCACTGCAGCGCAGGCATGTGACGTCAATGTGTGTGTGTGCTCGGAGCTGCAGCACAACAGAGCAGGGGGAGAGTACTTTCCCCCGTAACATGATTTGTGTGTCGGGGGGTGGAAAAGCGTTGATAGTTTTCTACCCTTATCTCACTCAACCCCGTCTAGTGTACAAATCAAAGATAAACCTAACAAACAAATAAATCATTTTTCATCAATTTAAAACTGGACTTCTGTCTTGAGCAATGAATGTTTGAAATGTTTCCCAAATTAGGATCAAATGCATTTTAGTGGAGCTAAAAACTTCCCTCCCACACCAACTGTCTACTGATACGTGGTGCTGAGTTTAAGCTATTTATTATCAAATTCACAGCTGCTTAACTAGAATCAGTGGCCCCGGATTCGACCCGATCCAGATATTTCAACATGTCTATCATCATTGTGTACCTAGGTTCTAGTTGTGTGTGTTGTAGTTCTGCTTCGAGGCTCTGAACTGTTTCTAGCATGAGCTCAGTGTCAGTATCAGTGTTACGGCGTGCAGCATGTGTCTGTGTGTTAGTGTGTGTGTTAGTGTGGGTGTTCTCACGTGTTTCCAATGCGCTCCCAGCTGCCGGCCCAGTGTCTCCACCAGACCCGTCCCAGCCTGCACTTCCACCATATAGTAGTGAGTCCCAATTCACCCTCTCTCTCCTCTCATTGGGGCAGTACCGTGCCCAGTGTCCTATCTTGCCACACCGAAAGCATCGGCCCCCCCTTTCGTTGCCGCGACCTGCTGCTCCGCGTCCGCAGCCGGCATGGCCCCGGCCTCGGTTCTGAGACCTGCGTCGCGGGTGGAGTTGGCGGTCGCGGCCACAGCTGCCCCCTCTGTCACCACTGTCCATGTTCTTTATCAGTTCTGCAGCCAAGACTGACATGCGTCTGGCTCGTTCTTCCTTCTCCATCTTTTCCTTTTGGATGGTGCGTTCAATGGCATAAGCCTTGACTTCGTCCAGGCTTACACAGTATACTAGTGGCGACTGTGCACAGACAGCATGTTTATCAGCCACTGTCCATGGCATGGACACGGGCTGCTCACATTGTTCTTTTTCCCCGGGCTTGGGGAGCGCCAGGCAGGGTGGGAGCTGCTGCTGCTGATGATGATGATGAGGAGAAACACCCTGAAGTGACGATGAAGGTGGGGGTGGAGGTGGATGGCACGGTGCAGTCGAGTCCGGGTCTGGATCCAGCTTCAGACACTGGGGCACGGTCCTGTTGGAGCCCTGCCTACACTCTGCTTCACACATCCACATGTCAAAAGCTTTCCAATTTATCCTAATTCCCTTCTTGCTTTTATTATTCCGACGCAGCAGTCTCGCATTTAAAGCCTTTAACTCTTCAACGCTCAGGCTGCCCATTTTTGGAAATTTAAATTCTCTGACCCACAGATCTAATTGGGCTATGGCTTCCTCTCCATAGTTATCTGTCATGTACTTTATATTTGGGGCTTCGTAATCTGGTCCCTCGGATAGATTACATCCAGAGGGTTTGCTTTGTTTCGTTCCCATGATTGTATTCTCTCAGACGTTTGCAAGTTTAATTTTCACAAAAGAAAAACAGTAGGCCACTCAGATTTAGATTATTTTACTTACTCACCGTTCAAATTTGAATCTTTAAAATCTTTAAGCACAGTAAATTTAGATTTAATTTTAGAATAACCGCAATTTAGACTTTTTTCTGTTTTAAAGAAAAAAAAAAAAAGAAGAAGAGTAGCACTGCTAAATTTTAATTTTAAATTTACTCTTTAACTTTAACCGGATTCCGACTTTAATTATTTTCTCAAAATTAAATTGTAGTTCTCCAGACAGTCAAAATTTTTTCTTCTCCTTACTCCACCTGTCTTAGTGTTGTAGCCCCTAAGTGCCTCAGACTCCCGGGTCTGGCTTACTGCAGGTTCCTAGAACCTGAAGCCCCAAGTCCTCGACTTGAGGGAAGTCTACCGCTCCCTGACACTTGGCCTCCCCCGAATAGGAAGCCGAGTTGTCCGGCACGTCTGCCGCCACTACTGCGAACTCAGTAGGTAGAGACGGGACTTTGGCCCTTTCTTTTCTCAAAACTCACCAGAAAAAGACAGCGAGGTGTTTTCTGTAGCCACCGAGTTCGTTGGACCCCGAACGGTGAGGGGACTCTCAGTCCTCTGGACGTCAGGCCCTCTTCTCAACCTTCCTTGACGGGGGAGTCCGAGGTGTGCACTTTAATCACCTTCGGTCCAGAAACGAAAAATCCGCTCACAGATGGGGTCCCTTCGTGGTCGCCAAATTGTGGTGGCAAAAAATGTTGTTCCTTCACCAAAATATTAAAAAAGGATGAGTGGACACGTCAGCTGTCTTTCTTGAGTTTTAATAAAAGGCATTCATGAATGGAGTCACACACAAACAACCGAACAGGAGTACAGTCAGTGAGTGAGTGAGCTGAAGAAGTTTAGAGACACGCTATCTTATAGTAAAACAAAGCTTTGAACAGACAAAATATATGGCGCCATGCCTGGCTTTACCCCCTGATAGTGAGAGTGGTAAATCCACAGGCACTGTGTCAAAGCGATCCTTCAGGTCCTGACCTCGGGCCTGCTAAGTGTGGATATTGCTTCCCCTGATAAGGCCACATAAATTGTCAGCACAGGAATGTTCACTTGAATAACATGTTTGTGCCCCAGTCTTAAAGCACACACCTGAATAACATGCTATACCAAAATTTCCCATTACAGATGGTTCAGTCTTTTTACCAGATTTGAAGATGGGTGTTATAGCTGCCACTTTCCAGACTGGTGGTACATGTGCGTGTTTAATAGAAAGGTTAATAAGATGGGTGATAGGGCGAACCAGAGCATCTTTCTGTTGTTTCAGAAAGGTGCTGCTGAGGCCAAAAGCGTCCTTTGTACTGCTGCTTTTAAGACCCGAGATTAGGCTGGCTACATCATAGTCAGTTATCTCAGTGATTGAGAAGATGGGTTTGTTATTGTCCAGAGGGCTGGCTGTGCATTTGGGAGAGGGGAATAATTTGGCAATCTGAGCTACAGACTCTGAGAAAAAGTTGTTAAAACAATTTGCTAGGTTGATAGGTTCTATGACTAGGTTGTTATTTATAATAAGTTCTAAGTTATTATTATTGTTTTCTGGCTTGTAATGTTGGCCTGTCAATTTGTTAATACTTTGCCAGATTAGTTTACCGTTGCCATGTGCATTTGCAATAATTTTCATGAAGCAATCTGCTTTTAACTTCCTCAGGGTTTGGGTTACCTTGTTTCGCATGGAAGTAAATCTCAGGCGGTCCGTAGCTAGACCAGTTTTTAATGATTGCTTCCACAGTTCATCCCTCGTGCACATCAGTCTTCTGCAGTCCTCGTTTAACCATGGTAAAAAGTGCTTTCTTTTTTTCTTGCCCCTCCCTCTAGAGGTGAAAAGGCCCGTGACCTCCTTGACTGACCTGTTAAAGAGATCACATGCATGAGTGACATCTTCACAGGATATAACATCAGACCAGTTGTTGTTGTGGAGGGCTACAGTTAAATTTTGCTGTTGACTCCTGGGTATAAAATCATAGAGGGAGGTGGAGTTTACAGGTTTAACATGGAAACAGTGCCGTTTCTTTGTGAGTTTTCTGGTAAAGAGGATGGCATTATGGTCAGAGAGCCCGGTAAGGAGGTTGTAGGTTTTTACAACTCTGTCAGGGCATGTAGTAAATAGCAAGTCAATTCTTGTTCTGGAGTGCTGTGTTAGTCTGGTGGGCTGTTCAATCAACTGGGAGAAATTATGGTGATCCATAATTTGTTTCAGAGTCTTTCTTTCATGTTTTACATCCCAGTTGATGTTCAGGTCCCCTACCAGGATAACTTCATTATTTGAACTGAAATGGTCTAATAAAAGTTTGAGCTGGTCGTAGAAATCTGTCTTGGCAGATGGTGGTCGGTACACACATATCATTACAAAGGACATTTCAGGAGATAGTGATACTTTAACACTGACATATTCAATTTTCATCTCACTGGGTGCAGTTAGCCGAATGCACTTAAGTGAGTTTTTAATGTATAATAGGACCCCTCCGCCTCTGCCATTTCTGTCTTGCCTAAATACTGAATAACCTGGCTGAAATACAGCAGCTTCTGGCGAGGAACTGGAGAGCCATGTTTCAGACATGCCTAATATGTCAATGTTTGAGTCACACAGTAAATGTTCGATTTGTTCTCGTTTGGGAGTTAGGCTCCTGATGTTTATGTGACCACAGAGTAGCCCTTTGGGTTTGAGATGGTGGTCCCAGACTAACCTGGCATGATTGAGTGTCCTGAAGATTTTGATGGACCGGTGCTTCTTGAGGATGGGGTTCCTGGTCCTCTTTGCTGCTGGGTTAGCGGTGGCCGCTGGTGGTGGAGGTAGCCTCGGTTCAGCTGGGCTAGCCTTAGCCGATGGTCTGGCCCCGGTGATAGCCGCCGATGGTGAAGGTGAAGGTGAAGGCGGCCTCACAGCTGCTAGGCTAGCACTAGCCGTCGGCGCGACCCCGCTGTAGGCCGCTGGTGGTGGAGGTAGCCTCGGTTCAGCTGGGCTAGCCTTAGCCGATGGTCTGGTCCCGGTGATAGCCGCCGATGGTGAAGGTGAAGGCGGCCTCACAGCTGCTAGGCTAGCGCTAGCCGTTGGCGCGACCCCGCTGTAGGCCGCTGGTGGTGGAGGTAGCCTCGGTTCAGCTGGGCTAGCCTTAGCCGATGGTCTGGTCCCGGTGATAGCCGCCGATGGTGAAGGCGGCCTCACAGCTGCTAGGCTAGCGCTAGCCGTCGGCACGACCCCGCTGTAGGCCGCTGGTGGTGGAGGTAGCCTCGGTTCAGCTGGGCTAGCCTTAGCCGATGGTCTGGTCCCGGTGATAGCCGCCGATGGTGAAGGTGAAGGCGGCCTCACAGCTGCTAGGCTAGCGCTAGCCGTTGGCGCGACCCCGCTGTAGGCCGCTGGTGGTGGAGGTAGCCTCGGTTCAGGTGGGCTAGCCTTAGCCGATGGTCTGGTCCCGGTGATAGCCGCCGATGGTGAAGGCGGCCTCACAGCTGCTAGGCTAGCGCTAGCCGTCGGCGCGACCCCGCTGTAGGCCGCTGGTGTCCGGGATAGTCCGGCGTCTGCGAGGCTAACGTCGGCCGCCGCCCTCTGTCCACTGTTGGTCGTGGGTGGTGGGGGAGTTTTCCCGGCTGCTTGGCTGGTGGTGACCGCTACCGCGGCACCGCTGGTGGTCGTTTGGGATGGGTGTAGCCTCCTCTCAGCTAACAGGCTCGTCACCGACGCAGCCCTTCTGCTCGTCTCCACCTCCCTTTGCACAATCCCCGTGCTTGGGCCCGGGCACTGGTGCACGTCTCCAGACAGTAACAGGCAAAGTGCGATGATGAGGAAGTTGTGTCTTTGATGTTTACCTCGGGTTCCACTGCCTCGCTGAAGATTTCTGCCGGCCGAGCAAACAAACGCTTTTATCAGCGCGTGTTTCTCGTGCCCAGAAGGCTCCAGGGAGGCGTAGGGTGCTGTGTTGTTGTTGCACAACGTCCCGTCTAGCTTCAGGGAGGGACCCGGACCCAGAAAGTCCGAGAGAAAGCCAAACGCCAGCACTGCAAGGAGAGCTCCCGTCGCACCAACCCGACCAGCCGCCATCTTGCTCGATGATCGGACCCCCAGATGATATATCCGAGTTTGGAGAAATTTGGAGAAATTTAAATTTTTGGTCAAAAAAAATTGGTCAAAAAAAACGACAGGCGCGTACCTGTCGTCTTTTTAAAATCGCCTGTTTGGTTTTTGGTCATTTTCTCCAAAACCACCGGCCCGATTTCAACCAAACCTTCTGCGTTGGACTCCCCTCGGACCCCCAGATGATATATCCGAGTTTGGAGAAATTTGGAGAAATTTTAATTTTTGGTCAAAAAAAAAAAAAAAATTTGGTCAAAAAAAAAAACGACAGGCGCGTACCTGTCGTCTTTTTAAAATCGCCTGTTTGGTTTTTGGTCATTTTCTCCAAAACCACCGGCCCGATTTCAACCAAACCTTCTGCGTTGGACTCCCCTCGGACCCCCAGATGATATATCCGAGTTTGGAGAAATTTGGAGAAATTTAAATTTTTGGTCAAAAAAAATTGGTCAAAAAAAACGACAGGCGCGTACCTGTCGTCTTTTTAAAATCGCCTGTTTGGTTTTTGGTCATTTTCTCCAAAACCACCGGCCCGATTTCAACCAAACCTTCTGCGTTGGACTCCCCTCGGACCCCCAGATGATATATTCGAGTTTGGAGAAATTTGGAGAACTTTTAATTTTTGGTC
The DNA here is from genome assembly GCF_905171665.1 of Trachurus trachurus. Taxonomy (NCBI): domain Eukaryota; kingdom Metazoa; phylum Chordata; class Actinopteri; order Carangiformes; family Carangidae; genus Trachurus; species Trachurus trachurus. The sequence goes on along the minus strand of NW_028155158.1, from coordinate 14,168 downwards.
AAAAAAAAAAAAAAAATTTGGTCAAAAAAAAAAACGACAGGCGCGTACCTGTCGTCTTTTTAAAATCGCCTGTTTGGTTTTTGGTCATTTTCTCCAAAACCACCGGCCCGATTTCAACCAAACCTTCTGCGTTGGACTCCCCTCGGACCCCCAGATGATATATCCGAGTTTGGAGAAATTTGGAGAAATTTAAATTTTTGGTCAAAAAAAAAAAAAAAATTTGGTCAAAAAAAAAAACGACAGGCGCGTACCTGTCGTCTTTTTAGAATCGCCTGTTTGGTTTTTGGTCATTTTCTCCAAAACCACCGGCCCGATTTCAACCAAACCTTCTGCGTTGGACTCCCCTCGGACCCCCAGATGATATATCCGAGTTTGGAGAAATTTGGAGAAATTTTAATTTTTGGTCAAAAAAAAAAAAAAAATTGGTCAAAAAAAAAACGACAGGCGCGTACCTGTCGTCTTTTTAAAATCGCCTGTTTGGTTTTTGGTCATTTTCTCCAAAACCACCGGCCCGATTTCAACCAAACCTTCTGCGTTGGACTCCCCTCGGACCCCCAGATGATATATCCGAGTTTGGAGAAATTTGGAGAAATTTTAATTTTTGGTCAAAAAAAAAAAAAAAAACGAAGGTTTGGTTGAAATCGGGCCGGTGGTTTTGGAGAAAATGACCAAAAACCAAACAGGCGATTTTAAAAAGACGACAGGTACGCGCCTGTCGTTTTTTTTGACCAATTTTTTTTGACCAAAAATTAAAATTTCTCCAAATTTCTCCAAACTCGGATATATCATCTGGGGGTCCGAGGGGAGTCCAACGCAGAAGGTTTGGTTGAAATTGTCTTTTTAAAATCGCCTGTTTGGTTTTTGGTCATTTTCTCCAAAACCACCGGCCCGATTTCAACCAAACCTTCTGCGTTGGACTCCCCTCGGACCCCCAGATGATATATCCGAGTTTGGAGGAATTTGGAGAAATTTTTATTTTTGGTCAAAAAAAAAAAAAAAATTTGGTCAAAAAAAAAAACGACAGGCGCACCTGTCGTCTTTTTAAAATCGCCTGTTTGGTTTTTGGTCATTTTCTCCAAAACCACCGGCCCGATTTCAACCAAACCTTCTGCGTTGGACTCCCCTCGGACCCCCAGATGATATATTCGAGTTTGGAGAAATTTTAAATTTTCTTCAAAAAAAAAAAAAAACGACAGGCGCGTACCTGTCGTCTTTTTAAAATCGCCTGTTTGGTTTTTGGTCATTTTCTCCAAAACCACCGGCCCGATTTCAACCAAACCTTCTGCGTTGGACTCCCCTCGGACCCCCAGATGATATATCCGAGTTTGGAGAAATTTGGAGAAATTTTAATTTTTGGTCAAAAAAAAAAAAAAAAATTGGTCAAAAAAAAAAAACGACAGGCGCGTACCTGTCGTCTTTTTAAAATCGCCTGTTTGGTTTTTGGTCATTTTCTCCAAAACCACCGGCCCGATTTCAACCAAACCTTCTGCGTTGGACTCCCCTCGGACCCCCAGATGATATATTCGAGTTTGGAGAAATTTGGAGAACTTTTAATTTTTGGTCAAAAAAAAAAAAAAATTTGGTCAAAAAAAAAAACGACAGGCGCGTACCTGTCGTCTTTTTAAAATCGCCTGTTTGGTTTTTGGTCATTTTCTCCAAAACCACCGGCCCGATTTCAACCAAACCTTCTGCGTTGGACTCCCCTCGGACCCCCAGATGATATATTCGAGTTTGGAGACATTTTAAATTTTCGTCAAAAAAAAAAAAAATTTGGTAAAAAAAAAACGACAGGCGCGTACCTGTCGTCTTTTTAAAATCGCCTGTTTGGTTTTTGGTCATTTTCTCCAAAACCACCGGCCCGATTTCAACCAAACCTTCTGCGTTGGACTCCCCTCGGACCCCCAGATGATATATCCGAGTTTGGAGAAATTTGGAGAAATTAAAATTTTTGGTCAAAAAAAATTGGTCAAAAAAAACGACAGGCGCGTACCTGTCGTCTTTTTAAAATCGCCTGTTTGGTTTTTGGTCATTTTCTCCAAAACCACCGGCCCGATTTCAACCAAACCTTCTGCGTTGGACTCCCCTCGGACCCCCAGATGATATATTCGAGTTTGGAGAAATTTTAAATTTTCGTCAAAAAAAAAAAAAAAATGGTAAAAAAAAAAACGACAGGCGCGTACCTGTCGTCTTTTTAAAATCGCCTGTTTGGTTTTTGGTCATTTTCTCCAAAACCACCGGCCCGATTTCAACCAAACCTTCTGCGTTGGACTCCCCTCGGACCCCCAGATGATATATTCGAGTTTGGAGAAATTTTAAATTTTCGTCAAAAAAAAAAAAAAAATTGGTCAAAAAAAAACGACAAGCACGTACCTGTCGTCTTTTTAAAATCGCCTGTTTGGTTTTTGGTCATTTTCTCCAAAACCACCGGCCCGATTTCAACCAAACCTTCTGCGTAGGACTCCCCTCGGACCCCCAGATGATATATTCGAGTTTGGAGAAATTTTAAATTTTCGTCAAAAAAAAAAAAAAATTGGTAAAAAAAAAAACGACAGGCGCGTACCTGTCGTCTTTTTAAAATCGCCTGTTTGGTTTTTGGTCATTTTCTCCAAAACCACCGGCCCGATTTCAACCAAACCTTCTGCGTTGGACTCCCCTCGGACCCCCAGATGATGTATTCGAGTTTGGAGAAATTTGGAGAAATTTTAATTTTTGGTCAAAAAAAAAAAAAAAATTTGGTCAAAAAAAAAAACGACAGGCGCGTACCTGTCGTCTTTTTAAAATCGCCTGTTTGGTTTTTGGTCATTTTCTCCAAAACCACCGGCCCGATTTCAACCAAACCTTCTGCGTTGGACTCCCCTCGGACCCCCAGATGATATATCCGAGTTTGGAGAAATTTGGAGAAATTTAAATTTTTGGTCAAAAAAAATTGGTCAAAAAAAACGACAGGCGCGTACCTGTCGTCTTTTTAAAATCGCCTGTTTGGTTTTTGGTCATTTTCTCCAAAACCACCGGCCCGATTTCAACCAAACCTTCTGCGTTGGACTCCCCTCGGACCCCCAGATGATATATCCGAGTTTGGAGAAATTTGGAGAAATTTTAATTTTTGGTCAAAAAAAAAAAAAAAATTTGGTCAAAAAAAAAAAACGACAGGCGCGTACCTGTCGTCTTTTTAAAATCGCCTGTTTGGTTTTTGGTCATTTTCTCCAAAACCACCGGCCCGATTTCAACCAAACCTTCTGCGTTGGACTCCCCTCGGACCCCCAGATGATATATCCGAGTTTGGAGAAATTTGGAGAAATTTTAATTTTTGGTCAAAAAAAATTGGTCAAAAAAAACGACAGGCGCGTACCTGTCGTCTTTTTAAAATCGCCTGTTTGGTTTTTGGTCATTTTCTCCAAAACCACCGGCCCGATTTCAACCAAACCTTCTGCGTTGGACTCCCCTCGGACCCCCAGATGATATATCCGAGTTTGGAGAAATTTGGAGAAATTTTAATTTTTGGTCAAAAAAAAAAAAAAAATTTGGTCAAAAAAAAAAACGACAGGCGCGTACCTGTCGTCTTTTTAAAATCGCCTGTTTGGTTTTTGGTCATTTTCTCCAAAACCACCGGCCCGATTTCAACCAAACCTTCTGCGTTGGACTCCCCTCGGACCCCCAGATGATATATCCGAGTTTGGAGAAATTTGGAGAAATTTTTATTTTTGGTCAAAAAAAAAAAAAAAATTTGGTCAAAAAAAAAAACGACAGGCGCGTACCTGTCGTCTTTTTAAAATCGCCTGTTTGGTTTTTGGTCATTTTCTCCAAAACCACCGGCCCGATTTCAACCAAACCTTCTGCGTTGGACTCCCCTCGGACCCCCAGATGATATATTCGAGTTTGGAGAAATTTTAAATTTTCGTCAAAAAAAAAAAAAAACGACAGGCGCGTACCTGTCGTCTTTTTAAAATCGCCTGTTTGGTTTTTGGTCATTTTCTCCAAAACCACCGGCCCGATTTCAACCAAACCTTCTGCGTAGGACTCCCCTCGGACCCCCAGATGATATATCCGAGTTTGGAGAAATTTGGAGAAATTTAAATTTTTGGTAAAAAAAAATTGGTCAAAAAAAACGACAGGCGCGTACCTGTCGTCTTTTTAAAATCGCCTGTTTGGTTTTTGGTCATTTTCTCCAAAACCACCGGCCCGATTTCAACCAAACCTTCTGCGTTGGACTCCCCTCGGACCCCCAGATGATATATCCGAGTTTGGAGAAATTTGGAGAAATTTTAATTTTTGGTCAAAAAAAAAAAAAAAAATTGGTCAAAAAAAAAAACGACAGGCGCGTACCTGTCGTCTTTTTAAAATCGCCTGTTTGGTTTTTGGTCATTTTCTCCAAAACCACCGGCCCGATTTCAACCAAACCTTCTGCGTTGGACTCCCCTCGGACCCCCAGATGATATATTCGAGTTTGGAGAAATTTGGAGAAATTTTAATTTTTGGTCAAAAAAAAAAAAAAATTTGGTCAAAAAAAAAAACGACAGGCGCGTACCTGTCGTCTTTTTAAAATCGCCTGTTTGGTTTTTGGTCATTTTCTCCAAAACCACCGGCCCGATTTCAACCAAACCTTCTGCGTTGGACTCCCCTCGGACCCCCAGATGATATATTCGAGTTTGGAGAAATTTTAAATTTTCGTCAAAAAAAAAAAAAATTTGGTAAAAAAAAAACGACAGGCGCGTACCTGTCGTCTTTTTAAAATCGCCTGTTTGGTTTTTGGTCATTTTCTCCAAAACCACCGGCCCGATTTCAACCAAACCTTCTGCGTTGGACTCCCCTCGGACCCCCAGATGATATATCCGAGTTTGGAGAAATTTGGAGAAATTTAAATTTTTGGTCAAAAAAAATTGGTCAAAAAAAACGACAGGCGCGTACCTGTCGTCTTTTTAAAATCGCCTGTTTGGTTTTTGGTCATTTTCTCCAAAACCACCGGCCCGATTTCAACCAAACCTTCTGCGTTGGACTCCCCTCGGACCCCCAGATGATATATTCGAGTTTGGAGAAATTTTAAATTTTCGTCAAAAAAAAAAAAAAAATGGTAAAAAAAAAACACGACAGGCGCGTACCTGTCGTCTTTTTAAAATCGCCTGTTTGGTTTTTGGTCATTTTCTCCAAAACCACCGGCCCGATTTCAACCAAACCTTCTGCGTTGGACTCCCCTCGGACCCCCAGATGATATATTCGAGTTTGGAGAAATTTTAAATTTTCGTCAAAAAAAAAAAAAAAATTGGTCAAAAAAAAACGACAAGCACGTACCTGTCGTCTTTTTAAAATCGCCTGTTTGGTTTTTGGTCATTTTCTCCAAAACCACCGGCCCGATTTCAACCAAACCTTCTGCGTAGGACTCCCCTCGGACCCCCAGATGATATATTCGAGTTTGGAGAAATTTTAAATTTTCGTCAAAAAAAAAAAAAAATTGGTAAAAAAAAAAACGACAGGCGCGTACCTGTCGTCTTTTTAAAATCGCCTGTTTGGTTTTTGGTCATTTTCTCCAAAACCACCGGCCCGATTTCAACCAAACCTTCTGCGTTGGACTCCCCTCGGACCCCCAGATGATGTATTCGAGTTTGGAGAAATTTGGAGAAATTTTAATTTTTGGTAAAAAAAAAAAAAAAAATTTGGTCAAAAAAAAAAACGACAGGCGCGTACCTGTCGTCTTTTTAAAATCGCCTGTTTGGTTTTTGGTCATTTTCTCCAAAACCACCGGCCCGATTTCAACCAAACCTTCTGCGTTGGACTCCCCTCGGACCCCCAGATGATATATCCGAGTTTGGAGAAATTTGGAGAAATTTAAATTTTTGGTCAAAAAAAATTGGTCAAAAGAAACGACAGGCGCGTACCTGTCGTCTTTTTAAAATCGCCTGTTTGGTTTTTGGTCATTTTCTCCAAAACCACCGGCCCGATTTCAACCAAACCTTCTGCGTTGGACTCCCCTCGGACCCCCAGATGATATATCCGAGTTTGGAGAAATTTGGAGAAATTTTAATTTTTGGTCAAAAAAAAAAAAAAAATTTGGTCAAAAAAAAAAAACGACAGGCGCGTACCTGTCGTCTTTTTAAAATCGCCTGTTTGGTTTTTGGTCATTTTCTCCAAAACCACCGGCCCGATTTCAACCAAACCTTCTGCGTTGGACTCCCCTCGGACCCCCAGATGATATATCCGAGTTTGGAGAAATTTGGAGAAATTTTAATTTTTGGTCAAAAAAATTTGGTCAAAAAAAACGACAGGCGCGTACCTGTCGTCTTTTTAAAATCGCCTGTTTGGTTTTTGGTCATTTTCTCCAAAACCACCGGCCCGATTTCAACCAAACCTTCTGCGTTGGACTCCCCTCGGACCCCCAGATGATATATCCGAGTTTGGAGAAATTTGGAGAAATTTTAATTTTTGGTCAAAAAAAAAAAAAAAATTTGGTCAAAAAAAAAAACGACAGGCGCGTACCTGTCGTCTTTTTAAAATTGCCTGTTTGGTTTTTGGTCATTTTCTCCAAAACCACCGGCCCGATTTCAACCAAACCTTCTGCGTTGGACTCCCCTCGGACCCCCAGATGATATATCCGAGTTTGGAGAAATTTGGAGAAATTTTTATTTTTGGTCAAAAAAAAAAAAAAAATTTGGTCAAAAAAAAAAACGACAGGCGCGTACCTGTCGTCTTTTTAAAATCGCCTGTTTGGTTTTTGGTCATTTTCTCCAAAACCACCGGCCCGATTTCAACCAAACCTTCTGCGTTGGACTCCCCTCGGACCCCCAGATGATATATTCGAGTTTGGAGAAATTTTAAATTTTCGTCAAAAAAAAAAAAAAACGACAGGCGCGTACCTGTCGTCTTTTTAAAATCGCCTGTTTGGTTTTTGGTCATTTTCTCCAAAACCACCGGCCCGATTTCAACCAAACCTTCTGCGTTGGACTCCCCTCGGACCCCCAGATGATATATCCGAGTTTGGAGAAATTTGGAGAAATTTTAATTTTTGGTAAAAAAAAATTGGTCAAAAAAAACGACAGGCGCGTACCTGTCGTCTTTTTAAAATCGCCTGTTTGGTTTTTGGTCATTTTCTCCAAAACCACCGGCCCGATTTCAACCAAACCTTCTGCGTTGGACTCCCCTCGGACCCCCAGATGATATATCCGAGTTTGGAGAAATTTGGAGAAATTTTAATTTTTGGTCCAAAAAAAAAAAAAAATTTGGTTAAAAAAAAAAACGACAGGCGCGTACCTGTCGTATTTTTAAAATCGCCTGTTTGGTTTTTGGTCATTTTCTCCAAAACCACCGGCCCGATTTCAACCAAACCTTCTGCGTTGGACTCCCCTCGGACCCCCAGATGATATATCCGAGTTTGGAGAAATTTGGAGAAATTTTAATTTTTGGTCAAAAAAAAAAAAAAAATTTGGTCCAAAAAAAAAACGACAGGCGCGTACCTGTCGTCTTTTTAAAATCGCCTGTTTGGTTTTTGGTCATTTTCTCCAAAACCACCGGCCCGATTTCAACCAAACCTTCTGCGTTGGACTCCCCTCGGACCCCCAGATGATATATTCGAGTTTGGAGAAATTTTAAATTTTCTTCAAAAAAAAAAAAAAACGACAGGCGCGTACCTGTCGTCTTTTTAAAATCGCCTGTTTGGTTTTTGGTCATTTTCTCCAAAACCACCGGCCCGATTTCAACCAAACCTTCTGCGTTGGACTCCCCTCGGACCCCCAGATGATATATCCGAGTTTGGAGAAATTTGGAGAAATTTTAATTTTTGGTCAAAAAAAAAAAAAAAAATTGGTCAAAAAAAAAAACGACAGGCGCGTACCTGTCGTCTTTTTAAAATCGCCTGTTTGGTTTTTGGTCATTTTCTCCAAAACCACCGGCCCGATTTCAACCAAACCTTCTGCGTTGGACTCCCCTCGGACCCCCAGATGATATATTCGAGTTTGGAGAAATTTTAAATTTTCGTCAAAAAAAAAAAAAAAATGGTAAAAAAAAAAACGACAGGCGCGTACCTGTCGTCTTTTTAAAATCGCCTGTTTGGTTTTTGGTCATTTTCTCCAAAACCACCGGCCCGATTTCAACCAAACCTTCTGCGTTGGACTCCCCTCGGACCCCCAGATGATATATCCGAGTTTGGAGAAATTTGGAGAAATTTTAATTTTTGGTCAAAAAAAAAAAAAAAAAATGGTCAAAAAAAAAACGACAGGCGCGTACCTGTCGTCTTTTTAAAATCGCCTGTTTGGTTTTTGGTCATTTTCTCCAAAACCACCGGCCCGATTTCAACCAAACCTTCTGCGTTGGACTCCCCTCGGACCCCCAGATGATATATTCGAGTTTGGAGAAATTTTAAATTTTCGTCCAAAAAAAAAAAAAAATTGGTCAAAAAAAAACGACAAGCGCGTACCTGTCGTCTTTTTAAAATCGCCTGTTTGGTTTTTGGTCATTTTCTCCAAAACCACCGGCCCGATTTCAACCAAACCTTCTGCGTAGGACTCCCCTCGGACCCCCAGATGATATATCCGAGTTTGGAGAAATTTGGAGAAATTTAAATTTTTGGTCAAAAAAAATTGGTAAAAAAAAACGACAGGCGCGTACCTGTCGTCTTTTTAAAATCGCCTGTTTGGTTTTTGGTCATTTTCTCCAAAACCACCGGCCCGATTTCAACCAAACCTTCTGCGTTGGACTCCCCTCGGACCCCCAGATGATATATCCGAGTTTGGAGAAATTTGGAGAAATTTTAATTTTTGGTCAAAAAAAAAAAAAAAAAATGGTCAAAAAAAAAAACGACAGGCGCGTACCTGTCGTCTTTTTAAAATCGCCTGTTTGGTTTTTGGTCATTTTCTCCAAAACCACCGGCCCGATTTCAACCAAACCTTCTGCGTTGGACTCCCCTCGGACCCCCAGATGATATATCCGAGTTTGGAGAAATTTGGAGAAATTTTAATTTTTGGTCAAAAAAAAAAAAAAAATTTGGTCAAAAAAAAAAAACGACAGGCGCGTACCTGTCGTCTTTTTAAAATCGCCTGTTTGGTTTTTGGTCATTTTCTCCAAAACCACCGGCCCGATTTCAACCAAACCTTCTGCGTTGGACTCCCCTCGGACCCCCAGATGATATATTCGAGTTTGGAGAAATTTTAAATTTTCGTCAAAAAAAAAAAAAAATTGGTAAAAAAAAAAACGACAGGCGCGTACCTGTCGTCTTTTTAAAATCGCCTGTTTGGTTTTTGGTCATTTTCTCCAAAACCACCGGCCCGATTTCAACCAAACCTTCTGCGTTGGACTCCCCTCGGACCCCCAGATGATATATCCGAGTTTGGAGAAATTTGGAGAAATTTTAATTTTTGGTCAAAAAAAAAAAAAAAATTTGGTCAAAAAAAAAAACGACAGGCGCGTACCTGTCGTCTTTTTAAAATCGCCTGTTTGGTTTTTGGTCATTTTCTCCAAAACCACCGGCCCGATTTCAACCAAACCTTCTGCGTTGGACTCCCCTTGGACCCCCAGATGATATATTCGAGTTTGGAGAAATTTTAAATTTTCGTCAAAAAAAAAAAAAAATTGGTAAAAAAAAAAACGACAGGCGCGTACCTGTCGTCTTTTTAAAATCGCCTGTTTGGTTTTTGGTCATTTTCTCCAAAACCACCGGCCCGATTTCAACCAAACCTTCTGCGTTGGACTCCCCTCGGACCCCCAGATGATATATTCGAGTTTGGAGAAATTTTAAATTTTCGTCAAAAAAAAAAAAAAAAATTTGGTAAAAAAAAAAACGACAGGCGCGTACCTGTCGTCTTTTTAAAATCGCCTGTTTGGTTTTTGGTCATTTTATCCAAAACCACCGGCCCGATTTCAACCAAACCTTCTGCGTTGGACTCCCCTCGGACCCCCAGATGATATATCCGAGTTTGGAAAAATTTGGAGAAATTTTAATTTTTGGTCAAAAAAAAAAAAAATTTTGGTCAAAAAAAAACGACAGGCGCGTACCTGTCGTCTTTTTAAAATCGCCTGTTTGGTTTTTGGTCATTTTCTCCAAAACCACCGGCCCGATTTCAACCAAACCTTCTGCGTTGGACTCCCCTCGGACCCCCAGATGATATATTCGAGTTTGGAGAAATTTTAAATTTTCGTCAAAAAAAAAAAAAAATTTGGTAAAAAAAAAAACGACAGGCGCGTACCTGTCGTCTTTTTAAAATCGCCTGTTTGGTTTTTGGTCATTTTCTCCAAAACCACCGGCCCGATTTCAACCAAACCTTCTGCGTTGGACTCCCCTCGGACCCCCAGATGATATATCCGAGTTTGGAGAAATTTGGAGAAATTTTAATTTTTGGTCAAAAAAAAAAAAAAAATTTGGTCAAAAAAAAAAAACGACAGGCGCGTACCTGTCGTCTTTTTAAAATCGCCTGTTTGGTTTTTGGTCATTTTCTCCAAAACCACCGGCCCGATTTCAACCAAACCTTCTGCGTTGGACTCCCCTCGGACCCCCAGATGATATATTCGAGTTTGGAGAAATTTTAAATTTTCGTCAAAAAAAAAAAAAAAATTGGTAAAATAAAAACGACAGGCGCGTACCTGTCGTCTTTTTAAAATCGCCTGTTTGGTTTTTGGTCATTTTCTCCAAAACCACCGGCCCGATTTCAACCAAACCTTCTGCGTTGGACTCCCATCGGACCCCCAGATGAAATATTCGAGTTTGGAGAAATTTTAAATTTTCGTCAAAAAAAAAAAAAATTTGGTAAAAAAAAAAACGACAGGCGCGTACCTGTCGTCTTTTTAAAATCGCCTGTTTGGTTTTTGGTCATTTTCTCCAAAACCACCGGCCCGATTTCAACCAAACCTTCTGCGTTGGACTCCCATCGGACCCCCAGATGATATATTCGAGTTTGGAGAAATTTTAAATTTTCGTCTAAAAAAAAAAAAATTTGGTAAAAAAAAAAACGACAGGCGCGTACCTGTCGTCTTTTTAAAATCGCCTGTTTGGTTTTTGGTCATTTTCTCCAAAACCACCGGCCCGATTTCAACCAAACCTTCTGCGTTGGACTCCCCTCAGACCCCCAGATGATATATTCGAGTTTGGAGAAATTTTAAATTTTCGTCAAAAAAAAAAAAAAAAAATGGTCAAAAAAAAACGACAGGCGCGTACCTGTCGTCTTTTTAAAATCGCCTGTTTGGTTTTTGGTCATTTTCTCCAAAACCACCGGCCCGATTTCAACCAAACCTTCTGCGTTGGACTCCCCTCGGACCCCCAGATGATGTATTCGAGTTTGGAGAAATTTGGAGAAATTTTAATTTTTGGTCAAAAAAAAAAAAAAAATTTGGTCAAAAAAAAAAACGACAGGCGCGTACCTGTCGTCTTTTTAAAATCGCCTGTTTGGTTTTTGGTCATTTTCTCCAAAACCACCGGCCCGATTTCAACCAAACCTTCTGCGTTGGACTCCCCTCGGACCCCCAGATGATATATCCGAGTTTGGAGAAATTTGGAGAAATTTTAATTTTTGGTCAAAAAAAATTGGTCAAAAAAAACGACAGGCGCGTACCTGTCGTCTTTTAAAATCGCCTGTTTGGTTTTTGGTCATTTTCATCCAAAACCACCGGCCCGATTTCAACCAAACCTTCTGCGTTGGACTCCCCTCGGACCCCCAGATGATATATCCGAGTTTGGAGAAATTTGGAGAAATTTTAATTTTTGGTCAAAAAAAAAAAAAATTTTGGTCAAAAAAAAACGACAGGCGCGTACCTGTCGTCTTTTTAAAATCGCCTGTTTGGTTTTTGGTCATTTTCTCCAAAACCACCGGCCCGATTTCAACCAAACCTTCTGCGTTGGACTCCCCTCGGACCCCCAGATGATATATTCGAGTTTGGAGAAATTTTAAATTTTCGTCAAAAAAAAAAAAAAATTTGGTAAAAAAAAAAACGACAGGCGCGTACCTGTCGTCTTTTTAAAATCGCCTGTTTGGTTTTTGGTCATTTTCTCCAAAACCACCGGCCCGATTTCAACCAAACCTTCTGCGTTGGACTCCCCTCGGACCCCCAGATGATATATCCGAGTTTGGAGAAATTTGGAGAAATTTTAATTTTTGGTCAAAAAAAAAAAAAAATTGGTCAAAAAAAAAAACGACAGGCGCGTACCTGTCGTCTTTTTAAAATCGCCTGTTTGGTTTTTGGTCATTTTCTCCAAAACCACCGGCCCGATTTCAACCAAACCTTCTGCGTTGGACTCCCCTCGGACCCCCAGATGATGTATTCGAGTTTGGAGAAATTTGGAGAAATTTTAATTTTTGGTCAAAAAAAAAAAAAAAATTTGGTCAAAAAAAAAAACGACAGGCGCGTACCTGTCGTCTTTTTAAAATCGCCTGTTTGGTTTTTGGTCATTTTCTCCAAAACCACCGGCCCGATTTCAACCAAACCTTCTGCGTTGGACTCCCCTCGGACCCCCAGATGATATATCCGAGTTTGGAGAAATTTGGAGAAATTTTAATTTTTGGTCAAAAAAAATTGGTCAAAAAAAACGACAGGCGCGTACCTGTCGTCTTTTTAAAATCGCCTGTTTGGTTTTTGGTCATTTTCTCCAAAACCACCGGCCCGATTTCAACCAAACCTTCTGCGTTGGACTCCCCTCGGACCCCCAGATGATATATCCGAGTTTGGAGAAATTTGGAGAAATTTTAATTTTTGGTCAAAAAAAAAAAAAATTTTGGTCAAAAAAAAACGACAGGCGCGTACCTGTCGTCTTTTTAAAATCGCCTGTTTGGTTTTTGGTCATTTTCTCCAAAACCACCGGCCCGATTTCAACCAAACCTTCTGCGTTGGACTCCCCTCGGACCCCCAGATGATATATTCGAGTTTGGAGAAATTTTAAATTTTTGTCAAAAAAAAAAAAAAATTTGGTAAAAAAAAAAAACGACAGGCGCGTACCTGTCGTCTTTTTAAAATCGCCTGTTTGGTTTTTGGTCATTTTCTCCAAAACCACCGGCCCGATTTCAACCAAACCTTCTGCGTTGGACTCCCCTCGGACCCCCAGATGATATATCCGAGTTTGGAGAAATTTGGAGAAATTTTAATTTTTGGTCAAAAAAAAAAAAAAATTGGTCAAAAAAAAAAACGACAGGCGCGTACCTGTCGTCTTTTTAAAATCGCCTGTTTGGTTTTTGGTCATTTTCTCCAAAACCACCGGCCCGATTTCAACCAAACCTTCTGCGTTGGACTCCCATCGGACCCCCAGATGATATATTCGAGTTTGGAGAAATTTTAAATTTTCGTCTAAAAAAAAAAAAATTTGGTAAAAAAAAAAAACGACAGGCGCGTACCTGTCGTCTTTTTAAAATCGCCTGTTTGGTTTTTGGTCATTTTCTCCAAAACCACCGGCCCGATTTCAACCAAACCTTCTGCGTTGGACTCCCCTCGGACCCCCAGATGATATATCCGAGTTTGGAGAAATTTGGAGAAATTTTAATTTTTGGTCAAAAAAAAAAAAAAAATTTGGTCAAAAAAAAAAACGACAGGCGCGTACCTGTCGTCTTTTTAAAATCGCCTGTTTGGTTTTTGGTCATTTTCTCCAAAACCACCGGCCCGATTTCAACCAAACCTTCTGCGTTGGACTCCCCTCGGACCCCCAGATGATATATCCGAGTTTGGAGAAAGTTGGAGAAATTTTAATTTTTGGTCAAAAAAAATTGGTCAAAAAAAACGACAGGCGCGTACCTGTCGTCTTTTTAAAATCGCCTGTTTGGTTTTTGGTCATTTTCTCCAAAACCACCGGCCCGATTTCAACCAAACCTTCTGCGTTGGACTCCCCTCGGACCCCCAGATGATATATCCGAGTTTGGAGAAATTTGGAGAAATTTTAATTTTTGGTCAAAAAAAAAAAAAATTTTGGTCAAAAAAAAACGACAGGCGCGTACCTGTCGTCTTTTTAAAATCGCCTGTTTGGTTTTTGGTCATTTTCTCCAAAACCACCGGCCCGATTTCAACCAAACCTTCTGCGTTGGACTCCCCTCGGACCCCCAGATGATATATTCGAGTTTGGAGAAATTTTAAATTTTTGTCAAAAAAAAAAAAAAATTTGGTAAAAAAAAAAACGACAGGCGCGTACCTGTCGTCTTTTTAAAATCGCCTGTTTGGTTTTTGGTCATTTTCTCCAAAACCACCGGCCCGATTTCAACCAAACCTTCTGCGTTGGA
>NW_028155159.1:0-41165 GCF_905171665.1 Trachurus trachurus | reverse complement strand
AAAAAAAAAATTTGGTCAAAAAAAGACGACAGGCGCGTACCTGTCGTCTTTTTAAAATCGCCTGTTTGGTTTTTGGTCATTTTCTCCAAAACCACCGGCCCCGATTTCAACCAAACCTTCTGCGTTGGACTCCCCTCGGACCCCCAGATGATATATCCGAGTTTGGAGAAATTTGGAGAATTTTAATTTTTGGTCAAAAAAAAAAAAAAATTGGTCAAAAAAAACGACAGGCGCGTACCTGTCGTCTTTTTAAAATCGCCTGTTTGGTTTTTGGTCTTTTCTCCAAAACCACCGGCCCGATTTCAACCAAAACCTTCTGCGTTGGACTCCCCTCGGACCCCCAGATGATATATCCGAGTTTTGGAGAATTTGAAGAAATTTTAATTTTTGGTAAAAAAAAAAAAAAAATTGGTCAAAAAAAAGCGACAGGCGCGTACCTGTCGTCTTTTTAAATCGCCTGTTTGGTTTTTGGTCCATTTTCTCCAAAACCACCGGCCCCGATTTCAACCAAACCTTCTGCGTTGGACCCCCCTCGGACCCCCAGATGATATAATCCGAGTTTGGAAAAATTTGGAGAAAATTTTAATTTTTGGTAAAAAAAAAAAAAAAAAATTGGTCAAAAAAAGACGACAGGCGCGTACCTGTCGTCTTTTTAAAATCGCCTGTTTGGTTTTTGGTCATTTTCTCCAAAACCACCGGCCCGATTTCAACCAAACCTTCTGCGTTGGACTCCCCTCGGACCCCCAGATGATATATCCGAGTTTGGAGAAATTTTAATTTTTGGTATAAAAAAAAAAAAAATTTGGTCAAAAAAAGACGACAGGCGCGTACCTGTCGTCTTTTTAAAATCGCCTGTTTGGTTTTTGGTCATTTTCTCCAAAACCACCGGCCCGATTTCAACCAAACCTTCTGCGTTGGACTCCCCTCGGACCCCCAGATGATATATCCGAGTTTGGAGAAATTTTAATTTTTGGTATAAAAAAAAAAAAAATTTGGTCAAAAAAAGACGACAGGCGCGTACCTGTCGTCTTTTTAAAATCGCCTGTTTGGTTTTTGGTCATTTTCTCCAAAACCACCGGCCCGATTTCAACCAAACCTTCTGCGTTGGACTCCCCTCGGACCCCCAGATGATATATCCGAGTTTGGAGAAATTTTAATTTTTGGTCAAAAAAAAAAAAAAATTTGGTCAAAAAAAGACGACAGGCGCGTACCTGTCGTCTTTTTAAAATCGCCTGTTTGGTTTTTGGTCATTTTCTCCAAAACCACCGGCCCGATTTCAACCAAACCTTCTGCGTTGGACTCCCCTCGGACCCCCAGATGATATATCCGAGTTTGGAGAAATTTTAATTTTTGGTATAAAAAAAAAAAAAATTTGGTCAAAAAAAGACGACAGGCGCGTACCTGTCGTCTTTTTAAAATCGCCTGTTTGGTTTTTGGTCATTTTCTCCAAAACCACCGGCCCGATTTCAACCAAACCTTCTGCGTTGGACTCCCCTCGGACCCCCAGATGATATATCCGAGTTTGGAGAAATTTAATTTTTGGTATAAAAAAAAAAAAAATTTGGTCAAAAAAAGACGACAGGCGCGTACCTGTCGTCTTTTTAAAATCGCCTGTTTGGTTTTTGGTCATTTTCTCCAAAACCACCGGCCCGATTTCAACCAAACCTTCTGCGTTGGACTCCCCTCGGACCCCCAGATGATATATCCGAGTTTGGAGAAATTTAATTTTTGGTAAAAAAAAAAAAAAAATTTGGTCAAAAAAAGACGACAGGCGCGTACCTGTCGTCTTTTTAAAATCGCCTGTTTGGTTTTTGGTCATTTTCTCCAAAACCACCGGCCCGATTTCAACCAAACCTTCTGCGTTGGACTCCCCTCGGACCCCCAGATGATATATCCGAGTTGGAGAAATTTAAATTTTTGGTCAAAAAAAAAAAAAAAAATTTGGTCAAAAAAAGACGACAGGCGCGTACCTGTCGTCTTTTTAAAATCGCCTGTTTGGTTTTTGGTCATTTTCTCCAAAACCACCGGCCCGATTTCAACCAAACCTTCTGCGTTGGACTCCCCTCGGACCCCCAGATGATATATCCGAGTTTGGAGAAATTTTAATTTTTGGTCAAAAAAAAAAAAAAATTGGTCAAAAAAAGACGACAGGCGCGTACCTGTCGTCTTTTTAAAATCGCCTGTTTGGTTTTTGGTCATTTTCTCCAAAACCACCGGCCCGATTTCAACCAAACCTTCTGCGTTGGACTCCCCTCGGACCCCCAGATGATATATCCGAGTTTGGAGAAATTTTAATTTTTGGTAAAAAAAAAAAAAAAATTGGTCAAAAAAAGACGACAGGCGCGTACCTGTCGTCTTTTTAAAATCGCCTGTTTGGTTTTTGGTCATTTTCTCCAAAACCACCGGCCCGATTTCAACCAAACCTTCTGCGTTGGACTCCCCTCGGACCCCCAGATGATATATCCGAGTTTGGAGAAATTTTAATTTTTGGTCAAAAAAAAAAAAAAAATTGGTCAAAAAAAGACGACAGGCGCGTACCTGTCGTCTTTTTAAAATCGCCTGTTTGGTTTTTGGTCATTTTCTCCAAAACCACCGGCCCGATTTCAACCAAACCTTCTGCGTTGGACTCCCCTCGGACCCCCAGATGATATATCCGAGTTTGGAGAAATTTGGAGAAATTTTAATTTTTGGTCAAAAAAAAAAAAAAAATTTGGTCAAAAAAAGACGACAGGCGCGTACCTGTCGTCTTTTTAAAATCGCCTGTTTGGTTTTTGGTCATTTTCTCCAAAACCACCGGCCCGATTTCAACCAAACCTTCTGCGTTGGACTCCCCTCGGACCCCCAGATGATATATCCGAGTTTGGAGAAATTTTAATTTTTGGTCAAAAAAAAAAAAAAATTTGGTCAAAAAAAGACGACAGGCGCGTACCTGTCGTCTTTTTAAAATCGCCTGTTTGGTTTTTGGTCATTTTCTCCAAAACCACCGGCCCGATTTCAACCAAACCTTCTGCGTTGGACTCCCCTCGGACCCCCAGATGATATATCCGAGTTTGGAGAAATTTTAATTTTTGGTAAAAAAAAAAAAAAAATTTGGTCAAAAAAAGACGACAGGCGCGTACCTGTCGTCTTTTTAAAATCGCCTGTTTGGTTTTTGGTCATTTTCTCCAAAACCACCGGCCCGATTTCAACCAAACCTTCTGCGTTGGACTCCCCTCGGACCCCCAGATGATATATCCGAGTTTGGAGAAATTTTAATTTTTGGTATAAAAAAAAAAAAAAATTTGGTCAAAAAAAGACGACAGGCGCGTACCTGTCGTCTTTTTAAAATCGCCTGTTTGGTTTTTGGTCATTTTCTCCAAAACCACCGGCCCGATTTCAACCAAACCTTCTGCGTTGGACTCCCCTCGGACCCCCAGATGATATATCCGAGTTTGGAGAAATTTTAATTTTTGGTATAAAAAAAAAAAAAATTTGGTCAAAAAAAGACGACAGGCGCGTACCTGTCGTCTTTTTAAAATCGCCTGTTTGGTTTTTGGTCATTTTCTCCAAAACCACCGGCCCGATTTCAACCAAACCTTCTGCGTTGGACTCCCCTCGGACCCCCAGATGATATATCCGAGTTTGGAGAAATTTAATTTTTGGTCAAAAAAAAAAAAAAAATTGGTCAAAAAAAGACGACAGGCGCGTACCTGTCGTCTTTTTAAAATCGCCTGTTTGGTTTTTGGTCATTTTCTCCAAAACCACCGGCCCGATTTCAACCAAACCTTCTGCGTTGGACTCCCCTCGGACCCCCAGATGATATATCCGAGTTTGGAGAAAATTTTAATTTTTGGTCAAAAAAAAAAAAAAAATTTGGTCAAAAAAAGACGACAGGCGCGTACCTGTCGTCTTTTTAAAATCGCCTGTTTGGTTTTTGGTCATTTTCTCCAAAACCACCGGCCCGATTTCAACCAAACCTTCTGCGTTGGACTCCCCTCGGACCCCCAGATGATATATCCGAGTTTGGAGAAATTTTAATTTTTGGTATAAAAAAAAAAAAAATTTGGTCAAAAAAAGACGACAGGCGCGTACCTGTCGTCTTTTAAAATCGCCTGTTTGGTTTTTTGGTTCATTTTCTCCAAAACCACGGGCCCGATTTCAACCAACCTTCTGCGTTGGACTCCCCTCGGACCCCCAGATGATATATCCGAGTTTGGAGAAATTTGGAGAAATTTTAATTTTTGGTCAAAAAAAAAAAAAAATTGGTCAAAAAAAGACGACAGGCGCGTACCTGTTGTCTTTTTAAAATCGCCTGTTTGGTTTTTGGTCATTTTCTCCAAAACCACCGGCCCGATTTCAACCAAACCTTCTGCGTTGGACTCCCCTCGGACCCCCAGATGATATATCCGAGTTTGGAGAAATTTTAATTTTTGGTCAAAAAAAAAAAAAAATTTGGTCAAAAAAAGACAGGCGCGTACCTGTCGTCTTTTTAAAATCGCCTGTTTGGTTTTTGGTCATTTTCTCCAAAACCACCGGCCCGATTTCAACCAAACCTTCTGCGTTGGACTCCCCTCGGACCCCCAGATGATATATCCGAGTTTGGAGAAATTTTAATTTTTGGTATAAAAAAAAAAAAAAATTGGTCAAAAAAAGACGACAGGCGCGTACCTGTCGTCTTTTTAAAATCGCCTGTTTGGTTTTTGGTCATTTTCTCCAAAACCACCGGCCCGATTTCAACCAAACCTTCTGCGTTGGACTCCCCTCGGACCCCCAGATGATATATCCGAGTTTGGAGAAATTTGAAGAAATTTAAATTTTTGGTCAAAAAAAAAAAAAAAAATTGGTCAAAAAAAAACGACAGGCGCGTACCTGTCGTCTTTTTAAAATCGCCTGTTTGGTTTTTGGTCATTTTCTCCAAAACCACCGGCCCGATTTCAACCAAACCTTCTGCGTTGGACTCCCCTCGGACCCCCAGATGATATATCCGAGTTTGGAGAAATTTGGAGAAATTTTAATTTTTGGTCAAAAAAAAAAAAAAAATTTGGTCAAAAAAAGACAGGCGCGTACCTGTCGTCTTTTTAAAATCGCCTGTTTGGTTTTTGGTCATTTTCTCCAAAACCACCGGCCCGATTTAAACCAAACCTTCTGCGTTGGACTCCCCTCGGACCCCCAGATGATATATCCGAGTTTGGAGAAATTTGGAGAAATTTTAATTTTTGGTCAAAAAAAAAAAAAAATTTGGTCAAAAAAAGACGACAGGCGCGTACCTGTCGTCTTTTTAAAATCGCCTGTTTGGTTTTTGGTCATTTTCTCCAAAACCACCGGCCCGATTTCAACCAAACCTTCTGCGTAGGACTCCCCTCGGACCCCCAGATGATATATCCGAGTTTGGAGAAATTTTAATTTTTGGTATAAAAAAAAAAAAAAATTGGTCAAAAAAAGACGACAGGCGCGTACCTGTCGTCTTTTTAAAATCGCCTGTTTGGTTTTTGGTCATTTTCTCCAAAACCACCGGCCCGATTTCAACCAAACCTTCTGCGTTGGACTCCCCTCGGACCCCCAGATGATATATCCGAGTTTGGAGAAATTTGAAGAAATTTAAATTTTTGGTCAAAAAAAAAAAAAAAAAATTGGTCAAAAAAAAACGACAGGCGCGTACCTGTCGTCTTTTTAAAATCGCCTGTTTGGTTTTTGGTCATTTTCTCCAAAACCACCGGCCCGATTTCAACCAAACCTTCTGCGTTGGACTCCCCTCGGACCCCCAGATGATATATCCGAGTTTGGAGAAATTTGGAGAAATTTTAATTTTTGGTCAAAAAAAAAAAAAAAAATTGGTCAAAAAAAGACGACAGGCGCGTACCTGTCGTCTTTTTAAAATCGCCTGTTTGGTTTTTGGTCATTTTCTCCAAAACCACCGGCCCGATTTCAACCAAACCTTCTGCGTTGGACTCCCCTCGGACCCCCAGATGATATATCCGAGTTTGGAGAAATTTGAAGAAATTTTAATTTTTGGTCAAAAAAAAAAAAAATTTGGTCAAAAAAAGACGACAGGCGCGTACCTGTCGTCTTTTTAAAATCGCCTGTTTGGTTTTTGGTCATTTTCTCCAAAACCACCGGCCCGATTTCAACCAAACCTTCTGCGTTGGACTCCCCTCGGACCCCCAGATGATATATCCGAGTTTGGAGAAATTTTAATTTTTGGTCAAAAAAAAAAAAAAAATTTGGTCAAAAAAAGACAGGCGCGTACCTGTCGTCTTTTTAAAATCGCCTGTTTGGTTTTTGGTCATTTTCTCCAAAACCACCGGCCCGATTTCAACCAAACCTTCTGCGTTGGACTCCCCTCGGACCCCCAGATGATATATCCGAGTTTGGAGAAATTTGGAGAAATTTTAATTTTTGGTCAAAAAAAAAAAAAAAATTGGTCAAAAAAAGACGACAGGCGCGTACCTGTCGTCTTTTTAAAATCGCCTGTTTGGTTTTTGGTCATTTTCTCCAAAACCACCGGCCCGATTTCAACCAAACCTTCTGCGTTGGACTCCCCTCGGACCCCCAGATGATATATCCGAGTTTGGAGAAATTTGGAGAAATTTTAATTTTTGGTCAAAAAAAAAAAAAAATTTGGTCAAAAAAAGACGACAGGCGCGTACCTGTCGTCTTTTTGGTCATTTTCTCCAAAACCACCGGCCCGATTTCAACCAAACCTTCTGCGTTGGACTCCCCTCGGACCCCCAGATGATATATCCGAGTTTGGAGAAATTTTAATTTTTGGTAAAAAAAAAAAAAAAAAATTGGTCAAAAAAAGACGACAGGCGCGTACCTGTCGTCTTTTTAAAATCGCCTGTTTGGTTTTTGGTCATTTTCTCCAAAACCACCGGCCCGATTTCAACCAAACCTTCTGCGTTGGACTCCCCTCGGACCCCCAGATGATATATCCGAGTTTGGAGAAATTTGGAGAAATTTTAATTTTTGGTCAAAAAAAAAAAAAAATTTGGTCAAAAAAAGACGACAGGCGCGTACCTGTCGTCTTTTTAAAATCGCCTGTTTGGTTTTTGGTCATTTTCTCCAAAACCACCTGCCCGATTTCAACCAAACCTTCTGCGTTGGACTCCCCTCGGACCCCCAGATGATATATCCGAGTTTGGAGAAATTTGGAGAAATTTTAATTTTTGGTCAAAAAAAAAAAAAAATTTGGTCAAAAAAAGACGACAGGCGCGTACCTGTCGTCTTTTTAAAATCGCCTGTTTGGTTTTTGGTCATTTTCTCCAGAACCACCGGCCCGATTTCAACCAAACCTTCTGCGTTGGACTCCCCTCGGACCCCCAGATGATATATCCGAGTTTGGAGAAATTTTAATTTTTGGTCAAAAAAAAAAAAAAATTTGGTCAAAAAAAGACAGGCGCGTACCTGTCGTCTTTTTAAAATCGCCTGTTTGGTTTTTGGTCATTTTCTCCAAAACCACCGGCCCGATTTCAACCAAACCTTCTGCGTTGGACTCCCCTCGGACCCCCAGATGATATATCCGAGTTTGGAGAAATTTTAATTTTTGGTATAAAAAAAAAAAAAAATTGGTCAAAAAAAGACGACAGGCGCGTACCTGTCGTCTTTTTAAAATCGCCTGTTTGGTTTTTGGTCATTTTCTCCAAAACCACCGGCCCGATTTCAACCAAACCTTCTGCGTTGGACTCCCCTCGGACCCCCAGATGATATATCCGAGTTTGGAGAAATTTGAAGAAATTTAATTTTTGGTCAAAAAAAAAAAAAAAAAATTGGTCAAAAAAAACGACAGGCGCGTACCTGTCGTCTTTTTAAAATCGCCTGTTTGGTTTTTGGTCATTTTCTCCAAAACCACCGGCCCGATTTCAACCAAACCTTCTGCGTTGGACTCCCCTCGGACCCCCAGATGATATATCCGAGTTTGGAGAAATTTGGAGAAATTTTAATTTTTGGTCAAAAAAAAAAAAAAATTTGGTCAAAAAAAGACGACAGGCGCGTACCTGTCGTCTTTTTAAAATCGCCTGTTTGGTTTTTGGTCATTTTCTCCAAAACCACCGGCCCCATTTCAACCAAACCTTCTGCGTTGGACTCCCCTCGGACCCCCAGATGATATATCCGAGTTTGGAGAAATTTGGAGAAATTTTAATTTTTGGTCAAAAAAAAAAAAAAAATTGGTCAAAAAAAGACGACAGGCGCGTACCTGTCGTCTTTTTAAAATCGCCTGTTTGGTTTTTGGTCATTTTCTCCAAAACCACCGGCCCGATTTCAACCAAACCTTCTGCGTTGGACTCCCCTCGGACCCCCAGATGATATATCCGAGTTTGGAGAAATTTGGAGAAATTTTAATTTTTGGTCAAAAAAAAAAAAAAATTTGGTCAAAAAAAGACGACAGGCGCGTACCTGTCGTCTTTTTGGTCATTTTCTCCAAAACCACCGGCCCGATTTCAACCAAACCTTCTGCGTTGGACTCCCCTCGGACCCCCAGATGATATATCCGAGTTTGGAGAAATTTTAATTTTTGGTCAAAAAAAAAAAAAAAAATTGGTCAAAAAAAGACGACAGGCGCGTACCTGTCGTCTTTTTAAAATCGCCTGTTTGGTTTTTGGTCATTTTCTCCAAAACCACCGGCCCGATTTCAACCAAACCTTCTGCGTTGGACTCCCCTCGGACCCCCAGATGATATATCCGAGTTTGGAGAAATTTGGAGAAATTTTAATTTTTGGTCAAAAAAAAAAAAAAATTTGGTCAAAAAAAGACGACAGGCGCGTACCTGTCGTCTTTTTAAAATCGCCTGTTTGGTTTTTGGTCATTTTCTCCAAAACCACCTGCCCGATTTCAACCAAACCTTCTGCGTTGGACTCCCCTCGGACCCCCAGATGATATATCCGAGTTTGGAGAAATTTGGAGAAATTTTAATTTTTGGTCAAAAAAAAAAAAAAATTTGGTCAAAAAAAGACGACAGGCGCGTACCTGTCGTCTTTTTAAAATCGCCTGTTTGGTTTTTGGTCATTTTCTCCAAAACCACCGGCCCGATTTCAACCAAACCTTCTGCGTTGGACTCCCCTCGGACCCCCAGATGATATATCCGAGTTTGGAGAAATTTTAATTTTTGCTATAAAAAAAAAAAAAAATTGGTCAAAAAAAGACGACAGGCGCGTACCTGTCGTCTTTTTAAAATCGCCTGTTTGGTTTTTGGTGATTTTCTCCAAAACCACCGGCCCGATTTCAACCAAACCTTCTGCGTTGGACTCCCCTCGGACCCCCAGATGATATATCCGAGTTTGGAGAAATTTGAAGAAATTTAAATTTTTGGTCAAAAAAAAAAAAAAAAAATTGGTAAAAAAAAACGACAGGCGCGTACCTGTCGTCTTTTTAAAATCGCCTGTTTGGTTTTTGGTCATTTTCTCCAAAACCACCGGCCCGATTTCAACCAAACCTTCTGCGTTGGACTCCCCTCGGACCCCCAGATGATATATCCGAGTTTGGAGAAATTTGGAGAAATTTTAATTTTTGGTCAAAAAAAAAAAAAAATTTGGTCAAAAAAAGACGACAGGCGCGTACCTGTCGTCTTTTTAAAATCGCCTGTTTGGTTTTTGGTCATTTTCTCCAAAACCACCGGCCCGATTTCAACCAAACCTTCTGCGTTGGACTCCCCTCGGACCCCCAGATGATATATCCGAGTTTGGAGAAATTTGGAGAAATTTTAATTTTTGGTCAAAAAAAAAAAAAAATTTGGTCAAAAAAAGACGACAGGCGCGTACCTGTCGTCTTTTTAAAATCGCCTGTTTGGTTTTTGGTCATTTTCTCCAAAACCACCGGCCCGATTTCAACCAAACCTTCTGCGTTGGACTCCCCTCGGACCCCCAGATGATATATCCGAGTTTGGAGAAATTTTAATTTTTGGTATAAAAAAAAAAAAAATTGGTCAAAAAAAGACGACAGGCGCGTACCTGTCGTCTTTTTAAAATCGCCTGTTTGGTTTTTGGTCATTTTCTCCAAAACCACCGGCCCGATTTCAACCAAACCTTCTGCGTTGGACTCCCCTCGGACCCCCAGATGATATATCCGAGTTTGGAGAAATTTGGAGAAATTTTAATTTTTGGTCAAAAAAAAAAAAAAATTTGGTCAAAAAAAGACGACAGGCGCGTACCTGTCGTCTTTTTAAAATCGCCTGTTTGGTTTTTGGTCATTTTCTCCAAAACCACCGGCCCGATTTCAACCAAACCTTCTGCGTTGGACTCCCCTCGGACCCCCAGATGATATATCCGAGTTTGGAGAAATTTGGAGAAATTTTAATTTTTGGTCAAAAAAAAAAAAAAATTTGGTCAAAAAAAGACGACAGGCGCGTACCTGTCGTCTTTTTAAAATTGCCTGTTTGGTTTTTGGTCATTTTCTCCAAAACCACCGGCCCGATTTCAACCAAACCTTCTGCGTTTGACTCCCCTCGGACCCCCAGATGATATATCCGAGTTTGGAGAAATTTGGAGAAATTTTAATTTTTGGTCAAAAAAAAAAAAAAAATTGGTCAAAAAAAGACGACAGGCGCGTACCTGTCGTCTTTTTAAAATCGCCTGTTTGGTTTTTGGTCATTTTCTCCAGAACCACCGGCCCGATTTCAACCAAACCTTCTGCGTTGGACTCCCCTCGGACCCCCAGATGATATATCCGAGTTTGGAGAAATTTTAATTTTTGGTCAAAAAAAAAAAAAAAA
The DNA here is from genome assembly GCF_905171665.1 of Trachurus trachurus. Classification (NCBI taxonomy): domain Eukaryota; kingdom Metazoa; phylum Chordata; class Actinopteri; order Carangiformes; family Carangidae; genus Trachurus; species Trachurus trachurus. The sequence goes on along the minus strand of NW_028155159.1, from coordinate 30,481 downwards.
ATTGGTCAAAAAAAGACAGGCGCGTAACTGTCGTCTTTTTAAAATCGCCTGTTTGGTTTTTGGTCATTTTCTCCAAAACCACCGGCCCGATTTCAACCAAACCTTCTGCGTTGGACTCCCCTCGGACCCCCAGATGATATATCCAAGTTTGGAGAAATTTGGAGAAATTTTAATTTTTGGTCAAAAAAAAAAAAAAAATTTGGTCAAAAAAAGACGACAGGCGCGTACCTGTCGTCTTTTTAAAATCGCCTGTTTGGTTTTTGGTCATTTTCTCCAAAACCACCGGCCCAATTTCAACCAAACCTTCTGCGTTGGACTCCCCTCGGACCCCCAGATGATATATCCGAGTTTGGAGAAATTTTAATTTTTGCTATAAAAAAAAAAAAAATTGGTCAAAAAAAGACGACAGGCGCGTACCTGTCGTCTTTTTAAAATCGCCTGTTTGGTTTTTGGTGATTTTCTCCAAAACCACCGGCCCGATTTCAACCAAACCTTCTGCGTTGGACTCCCCTCGGACCCCCAGATGATATATCCGAGTTTGGAGAAATTTGAAGAAATTTAAATTTTTGGTCAAAAAAAAAAAAAAAAATTGGTCAAAAAAAAACGACAGGCGCGTACCTGTCGTCTTTTTAAAATCGCCTGTTTGGTTTTTGGTCATTTTCTCCAAAACCACCGCCCGATTTCAACCAAACCTTCTGCGTTGGACTCCCCTCGGACCCCCAGATGATATATCCGAGTTTGGAGAAATTTGGAGAAATTTTAATTTTTGGTCAAAAAAAAAAAAAAATTTGGTCAAAAAAAGACGACAGGCGCGTACCTGTCGTCTTTTTAAAATCGCCTGTTTGGTTTTTGGTCATTTTCTCCAAAACCACCGGCCCGATTTCAACCAAACCTTCTGCGTTGGACTCCCCTCGGACCCCCAGATGATATATCCGAGTTTGGAGAAATTTTAATTTTTGGTCAAAAAAAAAAAAAAATTGGTCAAAAAAAGACAGGCGCGTACCTGTCGTCTTTTTAAAATCGCCTGTTTGGTTTTTGGTCATTTTCTCCAAAACCACCGGCCCGATTTCAACCAAACCTTCTGCGTTGGACTCCCCTCGGACCCCCAGATGATATATCCGAGTTTGGAAAAAATTAAATTTTTGGTCAAAAAAAAAAAAAAAATTTGGTCAAAAAAAGACGACAGGCGCGTACCTGTCGTCTTTTTAAAATCGCCTGTTTGGTTTTTGGTCATTTTCTCCAAAACCACCGGCCCGATTTCAACCAAACCTTCTGCGTTGGACTCCCCTCGGACCCCCAGATGATATATCCGAGTTTGGAGAAATTTTAATTTTTGGTCAAAAAAAAAAAAAAAAATGGTCAAAAAAAGACAGGCGCGTACCTGTCGTCTTTTTAAAATCGCCTGTTTGGTTTTTGGTCATTTTCTCCAAAACCACCGGCCCGATTTCAACCAAACCTTCTGCGTTGGACTCCCCTCGGACCCCCAGATGATATATCCGAGTTTGGAGAAATTTGGAGAAATTTTAATTTTTGGTCAAAAAAAAAAAAAAAATTGGTCAAAAAAAGACGACAGGCGCGTACCTGTCGTCTTTTTAAAATCGCCTGTTTGGTTTTTGGTCATTTTCTCCAAAACCACCGGCCCGATTTCAACCAAACCTTCTGCGTTGGACTCCCCTCGGACCCCCAGATGATATATCCGAGTTTGGAGAAATTTTAATTTTTGGTATAAAAAAAAAAAAATTTGGTCAAAAAAAGACGACAGGCGCGTACCTGTCGTCTTTTTAAAATCGCCTGTTTGGTTTTTGGTCATTTTCTCCAAAACCACCGGCCCGATTTCAACCAAACCTTCTGCGTTGGACTCCCCTCGGACCCCCAGATGATATATCCGAGTTTGGAGAAATTTGAAGAAATTTTAATTTTTGGTCAAAAAAAAAAAAAAATTGGTCAAAAAAAAACGACAGGCGCGTACCTGTCGTCTTTTTAAAATCGCCTGTTTGGTTTTTGGTCATTTTCTCCAAAACCACCGGCCCGATTTCAACCAAACCTTCTGCGTTGGACTCCCCTCGGACCCCCAGATGATATATCCGAGTTTGGAAAGAATACAATTTTTGGTCAAAAAAAAAAAAAAATTGGTCAAAAAAAGACGACAGGCGCGTACCTGTCGTCTTTTTAAAATCGCCTGTTTGGTTTTTGGTCATTTTCTCCAAAACCACCGGCCCGATTTCAACCAAACCTTCTGCGTTGGACTCCCCTCGGACCCCCAGATGATATATCCGAGTTTGGAGAAATTTTAATTTTTGGTATAAAAAAAAAAAAAATTTGGTCAAAAAAAGACGACAGGCGCGTACCTGTCGTCTTTTTAAAATCGCCTGTTTGGTTTTTGGTCATTTTCTCCAAAACCACGGGCCCGATTTCAACCAAACCTTCTGCGTTGGACTCCCCTCGGACCCCCAGATGATATATCCGAGTTTGGAGAAATTTGGAGAAATTTTAATTTTTGGTCAAAAAAAAAAAAAAATTTGTTCAAAAAAAGACGACAGGCGCGTACCTGTCGTCTTTTTAAAATCGCCTGTTTGGTTTTTGGTCATTTTCTCCAAAACCACCGGCCCGATTTCAACCAAACCTTCTGCGTTGGACTCCCCTCGGACCCCCAGATGATATATCCGAGTTTGGAGAAATTTTAATTTTTGGTATAAAAAAAAAAAAAAAATGGTCAAAAAAAGACGACAGGCGCGTACCTGTCGTCTTTTTAAAATCGCCTGTTTGGTTTTTGGTCATTTTCTCCAAAACCACCGGCCCGATTTCAACCAAACCTTCTGCGTTGGACTCCCCTCGGACCCCCAGATGATATATCCGAGTTTGGAGAAATTTTAATTTTTGGTCAAAAAAAAAAAAAAAATTGGTCAAAAAAAGACAGGCGCGTACCTGTCGTCTTTTTAAAATCGCCTGTTTGGTTTTTGGTCATTTTCTCCAAAAACACCGGCCCGATTTCAACCAAACCTTCTGCGTTGGACTCCCCTCGGACCCCCAGATGATATATCCGAGTTTGGAGAAATTTTAATTTTTGGTCAAAAAAAAAAAAAATTTGGTCAAAAAAAGACAGGCGCGTACCTGTCGTCTTTTTAAAATCGCCTGTTTGGTTTTTGGTCATTTTCTCCAAAACCACCGGCCCGATTTCAACCAAACCTTCTGCGTTGGACTCCCCTCGGACCCCCAGATGATATATCTGAGTTTGGAGAAATTTTAATTTTTGGTAAAAAAATAAAAAAAATTTGGTCAAAAAAAGACGACAGGCGCGTACCTGTCGTCTTTTTAAAATCGCCTGTTTGGTTTTTGGTAATTTTCTCCAAAACCACCGGCCCGATTTCAACCAAACCTTCTGCGTTGGACTCCCCTCGGACCCCCAGATGATATATCCGAGTTTGGAGAAATTTTAATTTTTGGTCAAAAAAAAAAAAAAAATTGGTCAAAAAAAGACGACAGGCGCGTACCTGTCGTCTTTTTAAAATCGCCTGTTTGGATTTTGGTCATTTTCTCCAAAACCACCGGCCCGATTTCAACCAAACCTTCTGCGTTGGACTCCCCTCGGACCCCCAGATGATATATCCGAGTTTGGAGAAATTTTAATTTTTGGTATAAAAAAAAAAAAATTTGGTCAAAAAAAGACGACAGGCGCGTACCTGTCGTCTTTTTAAAATCGCCTGTTTGGTTTTTGGTCATTTTCTCCAAAACCACCGGCCCGATTTCAACCAAACCTTCTGCGTTGGACTCCCCTCGGACCCCCAGATGATATATCCGAGTTTGGAGAAATTTTAATTTTTGGTCAAAAAAAAAAATAATTTGGTCAAAAAAAGACAGGCGCGTACCTGTCGTCTTTTTAAAATCGCCTGTTTGGTTTTTGGTCATTTTCTCCAAAACCACCGGCCCGATTTCAACCAAACCTTCTGCGTTGGACTCCCCTCGGACCCCCAGATGATATATCCGAGTTTGGAGAAATTTTAATTTTTGGTATAAAAAAAAAAAAATTTGGTCAAAAAAAGACGACAGGCGCGTACCTGTCGTCTTTTTAAAATCGCCTGTTTGGTTTTTGGTCATTTTCTCCAAAACCACCGGCCCGATTTCAACCAAACCTTCTGCGTTGGACTCCCCTCGGACCCCCAGATGATATATCCGAGTTTGGAGAAATTTTAATTTTTGGTATAAAAAAAAAAAAAATTTGGTCAAAAAAAGACGACAGGCGCGTACCTGTCGTCTTTTTAAAATCGCCTGTTTGGTTTTTGGTCATTTTCTCCAAAACCACGGGCCCGATTTCAACCAAACCTTCTGCGTTGGACTCCCCTCGGACCCCCAGATGATATATCCGAGTTTGGAGAAATTTGGAGAAATTTTAATTTTTGGTCAAAAAAAAAAAAAAATTTGTTCAAAAAAAGACGACAGGCGCGTACCTGTCGTCTTTTTAAAATCGCCTGTTTGGTTTTTGGTCATTTTCTCCAAAACCACCGGCCCGATTTCAACCAAACCTTCTGCGTTGGACTCCCCTCGGACCCCCAGATGATATATCCGAGTTTGGAGAAATTTTAATTTTTGGTATAAAAAAAAAAAAAAATTGGTCAAAAAAAGACGACAGGCGCGTACCTGTCGTCTTTTTAAAATCGCCTGTTTGGTTTTTGGTCATTTTCTCCAAAACCACCGGCCCGATTTCAACCAAACCTTCTGCGTTGGACTCCCCTCGGACCCCCAGATGATATATCCGAGTTTGGAGAAATTTTAATTTTTGGTCAAAAAAAAAAAAAAAAATTGGTCAAAAAAAGACAGGCGCGTACCTGTCGTCTTTTTAAAATCGCCTGTTTGGTTTTTGGTCATTTTCTCCAAAACCACCGGCCCGATTTCAACCAAACCTTCTGCGTTGGACTCCCCTCGGACCCCCAGATGATATATCCGAGTTTGGAGAAATTTTAATTTTTGGTCAAAAAAAAAAAAAATTTGGTCAAAAAAAGACAGGCGCGTACCTGTCGTCTTTTTAAAATCGCCTGTTTGGTTTTTGGTAATTTTCTCCAAAACCACCGGCCCGATTTCAACCAAACCTTCTGCGTTGGACTCCCCTCGGACCCCCAGATGATATATCCGACTTTGGAGAAATTTTAATTTTTGGTATAAAGAAAAAAAAAATTTGGTCAAAAAAAGAATCGCCTGTTTGGTTTTTGGTCATTTTCTCCAAAACCACGGGCCCGATTTCAACCAAACCTTCTGCGTTGGACTCCCCTCGGACCCCCAGATGATATATCCGAGTTTGGAGAAATTTGGAGAAATTTTAATTTTTGGTCAAAAAAAAAAAAAAAATTGGTCAAAAAAAGACGACAGGCGCGTACCTGTCGTCTTTTTAAAATCGCCTGTTTGGTTTTTGGTCATTTTCTCCAAAACCACCGGCCCGATTTCAACCAAACCTTCTGCGTTGGACTCCCCTCGGACCCCCAGATGATATATCCGACTTTGGAGAAATTTTAATTTTTGGTCAAAATAAAAAAAAATTGGTCAAAAAAAGACAACGGTCATTTTCTCCAAAACCACCGGCCCGATTTCAACCAAACCTTCTGCGTTGGACTCCCCTCGGACCCCCAGATGATATATCCGAGTTTGGAGAAATTTTAATTTTTGGTCAAAAAAAAAAAAAAAAATGGTCAAAAAAAGACGACAGGCGCGTACCTGTCGTCTTTTTAAAATCGCCTGTTTGGTTTTTGGTCATTTTCTCCAAAACCACCGGCCCGATTTCAACCAAACCTTCTGCGTTGGACTCCCCTCGGACCCCCAGATGATATATCCGAGTTTGGAGAAATTTTAATTTTTGGTATAAAAAAAAAAAAATTTGGTCAAAAAAAGACGACAGGCGCGTACCTGTCGTCTTTTTAAAATCGCCTGTTTGGTTTTTGGTCATTTTCTCCAAAACCACCGGCCCGATTTCAACCAAACCTTCTGCGTTGGACTCCCCTCGGACCCCCAGATGATATATCCGAGTTTGGAGAAATTTTAATTTTTGGTCAAAAAAAAAAAAAAATTTGGTCAAAAAAAGACAGGCGCGTACCTGTCGTCTTTTTAAAATCGCCTGTTTGGTTTTTGGTAATTTTCTCCAAAACCACCGGCCCGATTTCAACCAAACCTTCTGCGTTGGACTCCCCTCGGACCCCCAGATGATATATCCGAGTTTGGAGAAATTTTAATTTTTGGTCAAAAAAAAAAAAAAATTGGTCAAAAAAAGACGACAGGCGCGTACCTGTCGTCTTTTTAAAATCGCCTGTTTGGTTTTTGGTCATTTTCTCCAAAACCACCGGCCCGATTTCAACCAAACCTTCTGCGTTGGACTCCCCTCGGACCCCCAGATGATATATCCGAGTTTGGAGAAATTTTAATTTTTGGTATAAAAAAAAAAAAATTTGGTCAAAAAAAGACGACAGGCGCGTACCTGTCGTCTTTTTAAAATCGCCTGTTTGGTTTTTGGTCATTTTCTCCAAAACCACCGGCCCGATTTCAACCAAACCTTCTGCGTTGGACTCCCCTCGGACCCCCAGATGATATATCCGAGTTTGGAGAAATTTGAAGAAATTTTAATTTTTGGTCAAAAAAAAAAAAAATTGGTCAAAAAAAAACGACAGGCGCGTACCTGTCGTCTTTTTAAAATCGCCTGTTTGGTTTTTGGTCATTTTCTCCAAAACCACCGGCCCGATTTCAACCAAACCTTCTGCGTTGGACTCCCCTCGGACCCCCAGATGATATATCCGAGTTTGGAAAAAATTAAATTTTTGGTCAAAAAAAAAAAAAAAATTTGGTCAAAAAAAGACGACAGGCGCGTACCTGTCGTCTTTTTAAAATCGCCTGTTTGGTTTTTGGTCATTTTCTCCAAAACCACGGGCCCGATTTCAACCAAACCTTCTGCGTTGGACTCCCCTCGGACCCCCAGACGATACATCCGAGTTTGGAGAAATTTGGAGAAATTTTAATTTTTGGTCAAAAAAAAAAAAAAATTTGGTCAAAAAAAGACGACAGGCGCGTACCTGTCGTCTTTTTAAAATCTCCTGTTTGGTTTTTGGTCATTTTCTCCAAAACCACCGGCCCGATTTCAACCAAACCTTCTGCGTTGGACTCCCCTCGGACCCCCAGATGATATATCCGACTTTGGAGAAATTTTAATTTTTGGTATAAAGAAAAAAAAAATTTGGTCAAAAAAAGAATCGCCTGTTTGGTTTTTGGTCATTTTCTCCAAAACCACGGGCCCGATTTCAACCAAACCTTCTGCGTTGGACTCCCCTCGGACCCCCAGATGATATATCCGAGTTTGGAGAAATTTGGAGAAATTTTAATTTTTGGTCAAAAAAAAAAAAAAAATTGGTCAAAAAAAGACGACTGGGGCCTCATTTATCAAAGAGGGTGTAAAACTGCTACTAAATATTTGCGTACGGCGAAAAGACGAAAATGGCGTACACCCTAAATATTTACACCTTTTTCAGATCAATCAAACTGTGCGTACGCACAACTCTCCGCAATAAATCACACAGGACTCAAGAATGGTGCGAACGTGAACACACCTCTTACTCCACCCCCGGAACGCCTATATACAACTATATATGGTCAGCACGTGCATATTTAAATAGCCATGTGCTCTCTGTGGCGCAGCAACTTTTGTGACAACAAAGTGACAACGGAGACAACCGGCGGAGGACGGGGGAAAGAAGCGGAAGTTCTCCGCTTCTCCGAAAGCAGATAGGCCTACACGGGCAATAAATCAGTCAGAAAAATGATCTTGCATTTTAATAAGCTACAATAAAAACAAAAACCTCCCAAATCTCAACAAAAGGGAGCAGAAAGAAGAAGAATCTTATGTAATCTGCCCGTTTATCCCAGAAAATCTTTTTTTAGGGCCCGAGCCAGTGACAAAGTCACGGGGAGGACCCTATTGTAATTCGACATGCACATTAGTCAACGTGCCAGCCGACGAGTAACAACAAGTAAGCAAGCAAGTAATCAAGTACTGCACTGACCTGGCGCAAAATTCCCCGAAATGCAAATGTTTTTTATTATTATTATTATTATTCTTCCGAACATGTTTTCGCCGATAAGACCCCTTTGCCGAAGCCAAAAACTCACGGAATTTGGCATACGCGTTCAGTCTGGCCAAAAATTTGATAATTTGAACACCTTCAGTGTGTGCTCAGCGTAATGGCGCAACAGCGCCCCCTTGAAATTTTGAATTGATCAGCCCTTCCACACCGTTGTACCTACGTACTTGAAATTTGATGGGGTTATAGAACATGGGAAGACACACAAAAAAGCCTCTTGAAGCCACGCCCTAAACCCAACCGGAAGTCGGCCATTTTGGATTGAAATTTTGACGTTATTGGACGAACCCCTCCTACAGATTTCGTCCGATTGACTTCAAATTGGCTATGGACCATCGAGACGCCATGCTGATCTTATCTTGTGAACTACATGTCTGTAGGTCAAAGGGCGTGGCTGCTATGATGCGACACATTTTGGCGACTGTTCGTGTTCGGCGCCGTTTCACTTCGAACGGCTCTCACGCCGACATACTTGATCGTAGCCGCTTCAAACTTGGTGGACATGATGATGGGTCCTTCCTGAACAATTTGACGTATTAACTTCCCACGTTACTCATAGCGCCCCCCGGTGGTAACAGGAAGTAAACAGTAATTACGCTAACATGAATTAATCGTAGGTAGTTCACCCCAGCAACTTCGTTCCACTTCTGATACGTGTGAAACAAGTCGGTGAAGCTACATTACGAACGCTTTGAGGCTACGGCTAATGGCCCCCGTGTGGCGGCGGCAGGAATTGTCGTCCATCAGAAACGAACTCCTCCTAGGGGTTTCGCCCGATCGGCTTCATATTCGCTACACATCATCCTCAGACCGCCCTGATTACAGCTTGTGCTCTGCAGGTCGGTAGGTCAAAGGGCGTGGCCACTGTGGCCGCCGCCATTTCTGATGCCTCGCCATGCATACACGAGCTGCTCTATCTCCCACATACTTCGTCCGAACTGCTTCAAAATTTATGTACGTGATCAGACACCCGCCCTCTACACCTCTATTGCCTCGTATGCAAGCTCGCTCAAGTCGCCCCCTTGTGGACACAGGAAATGACATATTTTGCATCAACATTGTCCGATTTGCTCGAAACTTCACATGTGTGATGAGGTAACGACCCCGAACGCAACGGCACACATCCCGTTACTGCCCCCTGGTGGACGAACCGTAAACTTGCCGTAACTCCATCGTACATTGTCCGATTTGCTCGAAACTTCACGTATTTGATGAGGTAACGACCCTGAACACAACGGCCCACATCCCGTTACTGCCCCCTGGTGGACGAACCGTAAACTTGCCGTAACTCCATCCTACATTGTCCGATTTGCTCGAAACTTCACATGTGTGATGAGGTGACGCCCCCGAACGCAACAGCCCACATCCCGTTACTGCCCCCTGGTGGACGAACCGTAAACTTGCCGTAACTCCATCGTACATTGTCCGATTTGCTCGAAAATTCACGTGTTCGATGAGGGGACCGCCCTCGACGCAGCCGCCCACGTCCGGTGGCGCGCGGGGGTTTCGAAGAGCGCCCCGGGGGTAGCGGTGACCGGGGGGCGTGGGAGCGAGACGCCGAGTGGCGTGGGACGAGGGCCCGTCACAGCCGCTTGCGGCTTTAATTAGGGCCCGAGCCAGTGACAACGTCACAGGGAGGACCCTATTGTAATTCGACATGCACATTAGTCAACGTGCCAGCCGACGAGTAACAACAAGTAAGCAAGCAAGTAACCAAGTACTGCATAGACCTGGCAGCGAAAACCCCAGATATTGTAGTGTTTATTAGGGCCCGAGCCTGTGACAACGTCCCAGGGAGGACCCTATTGTAATTCGACATGCACATTAGTCAACGTGCCAGCCGACGAGTAACAACAAGTAAGCAAGCAAGTAACCAAGTACTGCATAGACCTGGCAGCAAAAACCCCAGATATTGTAATGTTTATTATTATTATTATTATTATTATTATTATGCTTCTCCGCGTTTGAACGCGATTTCGACCCCTTTGCCATGCTCGAAAAGTCACCAAAGTTTAGTCGCAGGGGGGGAAGCCCGAAAATTGCGATTCAGTGGTGGTCTCGCATGTGGGCGTGGCCAAATGGCACCACAGCGCCCCCTAGACCGCGCATAGGGAATGAGGGTCTGCGACACCGATTTGTCCGAAACTTGGTAAACATATTCATCAACCCGAGATCTTCAAAAAATTTCATAAAATGACATACCCTAAAACCAACAGGAAGTCGGCCATTTTGCTTCAAAGTTGGTTTACGCAAAACGAACTCCTCCGAGGGGTTACGCCCGATCGGCTCCAAATTGGGTAGAGAACATCGTCAGACCTAGCTGAGCTTAACTTGTACTCCGCAGGTCTGTAGCTCAAAGCGCTTGGCCTCTGGCGTGCCCCGAAGTTTGGCGACTGTTTCGGTGCTCGCCATGTAAATACGAACGGCTCTCATGCCCACATACTTGATCGTAGACGCTTCAAACTTGGTGCAAAAATCTAGGACGAGACCCTGAACGATCCAACATATTATTTGCCTACGTCGCTCATAGCGCCCCCCGGTGGTAACAGGAAACGTACAAAAATTCGTTAAAAATACGTAGTTGACCAAATCGACTTCGTTCCACTTCTAATACATGCAGACCCGGATGGTGAAGCTACATCATGAACACTTTGACCCTACGAGCAACGGCGTCCGTGTGCCGCCGCGGCGAATGTGTATCTTCCCAATTTAAATTACGTTTGCCGTTCACGCGCACATACTTCGTCGTAGCCACTTGAAATTCAAAGGACATGACGTTGGCTCCTCCCTGAACGTTTTGATGTATCGACTTCCTGCCTGGCTCATAGCGCCCCCCGGTGGTAACAGGAAGTACGCAAAAATTCATTAAAAATCCATACTTCACCCGATCAACTTCATTCCACTTCTAATACATGCAGAACCAGTTGCTGAAGCTACATTATGAACGCTGTGAAGATACGACGAACGGCGTCCGTGTGCCGCCGCGGCGACTGGCGATTTTTTATCGTACAATTACGTTTGCCTTTTTCGTGGCTTTAACGAAGTCGTGTCCTCACGAAATTTCATCCACAGGTCAAGAATGGCGAGCTCTTTCAGCGGATAGAGTCGTTTCCCATGGGCGTGGCTAAATGCCTCAATAGCGCCCCCTTTAAATTTTTCCGAAATTCTCCATAGACGAAATTCGCGTACTTTGTCGTACACATACGAAACTCGACACACACGTGTATCATACCCAAACATACAAAAAATTGAATTGGAGCCACGCCCTAAACCCAACAGGAAGTCGGCCATTTTAGTTAGCATTTCTTTGACGCAAAACGAACTCCTCCGAGGGAGTTCGCCCGATTCACTTCAAATTGGGTAGAGAACATCTCCAGACCAAGCTGATTACGGCTTGTACTCCGCAGGTCTGTAGGTCAAAGGGCGTGGCTGCTAGCGCACGGCCAAGTTCCGCGATTCAGCTAAAAAGGTTTAAATGCTATCGCGCCCACAAATTTGATCGCAGCGGCTTCAAACTTGGTGCACATGATGATGACGTGACCCTGAACGATCCGACATATTACTTTCATACGTCACTCATAGCGCCCCCCGGTGGTAACAGGAAATGACATATTTTGCATCGACATTGTCCGATTTGCTCGAAACTTCACATGTGTGATGAGGTAACGACCCCGAACGCAACGGCACACATCCCGTTACCGCCCCCTGGTGGACGAACCGTAAACTTGCCGTAACTCCATCGTACATTGTCCGATTTGCTCGAAACTTCACGTGTTCGATGAGGGGACCACCCTCAACGCAACGCAGCCGCCCACGTCCGGTGGCGTACGGGGGTTTCGAAGAGCGCGCCGGGGGAAGCGGGGACCGGGGGGTCGTGGGAGCGGGACGCCGAGTGGCGTGGAGCGAGGGCCCGTCATAGCCGCTTGCGGCTTTAATTATTATTATTATTCTTCTCCGCCTTCAAACCCCAATTTGGCCCCTTTCCCCAACTCGAAAATGCGTGAACTTTTTGCCGGACGTCCGGCTTCTTCCGAAATTCGATATTTTGTGCTGCTCGCGCATGTCCGACGCGAAATGGCGAAATAGCGCCCCCTACAAAGTTCAAAAAAGCCCATAGGGAATTCGGGTCACTTTGGCGTAGACGGACCAAATTCGGTACACATATGTACCATACCCAGATATACAAAAAAGCCTCTTAATGTCATGGTGAAATGTCAACAGGAAGTCGGCCATTTTGAATTGGTCGTTTTTGGCGCCAAATTAACTCGTCCAAAACGATTCGCTCGACACGCTCCAAATTTGATAGACAACATCGTCAGACCTAGCTGAGCTTATCTTGTGCTCCGCAGGTCTGTAGCTCAAAGGGGTTGGCCTCTGGCGTGCCCCGAAGTTTGGCGACTGTTTCGGTGCTCGCCATGTAAATACGATTGGCTCTCATGCCCACATACTTGATCGTAGACGCTTCAAACTTGGTGCAAAAATCTATGGCGAGACCCTGAACGATCCGACATATTATTTGCCTACGTCGCTCATAGCGCCCCCCGGTGGTAACAGGAAGTGAACTAAAATTCATTAAAAATACATAGTTGACCCCATCAACTTCATTCCACTTCTAAAACATGCAGAACCAGTTGGTGAAGCTACATTATGAAGACTGTGAAGCTACGAGTAATGGCGTCCCTGTGGGGGCGTGGCTACCATCAATTCCTCGCCATGAAAATACGTTTGGCTTTTTGATGGCTTTAATGAACTCGTATCATCATGAAAATTGATAGACAGGTCCAGGGTGGAGACCTCTTCCATCTGATAGGGGTGTCGCTCATGTGGCCCCCTAGTGGAAACCGGAAGTGCCATTTTTTGCATCAACATTGTCCGATTTCCACGAAACTTCACATGTGTGATGAGGGGCTGACCCTGAACACACCTGCACGCATCCCATTACTGCCCCCTAGTGGACGGACCTTTAACTGCTCATAACTCCCTCATGCTTTGTCCGATTTCCACGAAACTTCACATGTGTGATGAGGGGCTGACCCTGAACACACCTGCACGCATCCCATTACTGCCCCCTAGTGGACGAACCTTTAACTGCTCATAACTCCCTCACGCTTTGTCCGATTCACTCCAAACTTCACACGAGTGATGAGGGGCGGCCCCTGAACGCACCAGACCACATGCGGTGACTGCCCCCTGGTGGGTGAACGAAACATTGCGTTTTTGGCCTCCTTCCGGGTTTTTTCTCCGTTTCTGCTCCGCGCCACAGCCCCGGCGTGCCTCAGGCCCCGCGGCGGCATGGGCGAGCGAGGGCCGTCCATCGCCGCTTGCGGCTTTAATGATTATTATTATTTTTATGCTTCCCCATCTTAAAACGCGATTTCGACCCCTTTGCCATGCTCGAAAACTCACCAAATTTTAGACGCAGGGGGGGAAGCCCGAAAATTGCGATTCTGTGGTGGTCTCGCATGTGGGCGTGGCCAAATGGCACCACAGCGCCCCCTAGACCGCGCATAGGGAATGAGGGTCTGCGACACCGATTTGTCCGAAACTTGGTAAACGTATTCATCAACCCGAGATCTTCAAAAAATTTCATAAAATGACATACTCTAAAACCAACAGGAAGTCGGCCATTTTGCTTCAAAGTTGGTTTACGCAAAACGAACTCCTCCGAGGGGTTACGCCCGATCGGCTCCAAATTGGGTAGAGAACATCGTCAGACCTAGCTGAGCTTATCTTGTGCTCCGCAGCTCTGTAGCTCAAAGCGCTTGGCCTCTGGCGTGCCCCAAAGTTTGGCGACTGCTTCGGTGCTCGCCATGTAAATACGATTGGCTCTCATGCCCACATACTTGATCGTAGACGCTTCAAACTTGGTGCAAAAATCTATGGCGAGACCCTGAACGATCCGACATATTATTTGCCTACGTCGCTCATAGCGCCCCCCGGTGGTAACAGGAAACGTACAAAAATTCGTTAAAAATACGTAGTTGACCAAATCGACTTCGTTCCACTTCTAGTACATGCAGACCCGGATGGTGAAGCTACATCATGAACACTTTGACCCTACGAGCAACGGCGTCCGTGTGCCGCCGCGGCGAATGTGTATCTTCCCAATTTAAATTACGTTTGCCAAATACGCGCACATACTTCGTCGTAGCCACTTGAAATTCAAAGGACATGACGTTGGCTCCTCCCTGAACGTTCTGATGTATCGACTTCCTGCCTGGCTCATAGCGCCCCCCGGTGGTAACAGGAAGTACGCAAAAATTCATTAAAAATCCATACTTCACCCGATCAACTTCATTCCACTTCTAATACATGCAGAACCAGTTGCTAAAGCTACATTATGAACGCTGTGAAGATACGACGAAGGGCGTCCGTGTGCCGCCGCGGCGACTGACGATTTTTTATCGTACAATTACGTTTGCCTTTTTCGTGGCTTTAACGAAGTCGTGTCCTCACGAAATTTCATCCACAGGTCAAGAATGGCGAGCTCTTTCAGCGGATAGAGTCGTTTCCCATGGGCGTGGCTAAATGCCTCAATAGCGCCCCCTTTAAGTTTTCCCGAAATTCTCCATAGACAAATTTCGCTTACTTTGTCGTACACATACGAAACTCGACACACACGTGTATCATACCCAAACATACAAAAAATTGAATTGGAGCCACGCCCTAAACCCAACAGGAAGTCGGCCATTTTGGTTAGCATTTCTTTGACGCAAAACGAACTCCTCCGAGGGAGTTCGCCCGATTCACTTCAAATTGGGTCGAGAACATCTCCAGACCAAGCTGATTACGGCTTGTGCTCCGCAGGTGTATAGGTCAAAGGGCGTGGCTGCTAGGGCACGGCCAAGTCCCACGAGTCAGCTAAAAAGGTTTAAATGTTATCACGCCCACAGATTTGATCGCAGCTGCTTCAAACTTGGTGCACATGATGAGGGCGTGACCCTGAACGATCCGACATATTATTTTCCTACGTCACTCATAGCGCCCCCCGGTGGTAACAGGAAGTGCGCTAAAATTCATTAAAAATACATCGTTGACCCCATCAACTTCATTCCACTTCTAAAACATGCCGAACAAGTTGGTGAAGGTATTTCATAAACGCTATGACGCTACGGCTAATGGCCCCCTTGTGGAGGCGACAGGAATAGCGCTCCATCGTGAACTGCCACCTTACACGGATTTTGCCCGATTGACTTCATATTCGCTACAGATCATCAGGAGACCAAGCTGGTCAAACACTATTAAAAGCTTTTCTCTACGTCAAACGGCGTGGCTGCTAGGGGGCGACAAAGTTGGCCAACTGCTCGTTTAGTCGCCATGCTATTACGTTTGCCTTCCACGCCCACATACTTGATCGTAGTCACTTCAAAATTTCAGTACATGATCAGAGGCCCGCCCTCTACGCCTCCATTTGATCGTACGCTAGCTCGCTCAAGACGCCCCCTTGTGGACACAGGAAACGTCGTGTTTTGCATCGACATTGTCCGATCAGCTCGAAACTTCACATGTGTGATGAGGTCACGACCCCAAACGCAACGGCCCACATCCCGTCACCACCCCCTGGTGGACGAACCGTAAACCTGCCGTAACTCCATCGTACGTTGTCCGATTTGCTCGAAACTTCACGTGTTCGACGAGGGGACCGCCCTCGACGCAGCCGCCCACGTCCGGTTGCGCGCGGGGGTTTCGAAGAGCGGCCCGGGGGCAGCGGGGACGCCGAGTGGCGTGGAACGAGGGCCCGTCATAGCCGCTTGCGGCTTTAATTATTATTATTCTTTTTCCGCCGCTTTGAACGCGATTTCGACCCCTTTCCCAAGCCGAAAAACTCTGGAAACTTTACACGCACGTGGGGACTGTGGCAACTCGGCGTACTGTGGTGGTCTCGCATGTGGGCGTGGCCAAATGGCACCACAGCGCCCCCTAGACCGCGCATAGGGAATGAGGGTCTGCGACACCGATTTGTCCGAAACTTGGTAAACATATTCATCAACCCGAGAGCTTCAAAAAATTTGTTATAATGACATACCCTAAAACCAACAGGAAGTCGGCCATTTTGCGTCAAAGTTGGTTTACGCAAAACGAACTCCTCCGAGGGGTTACGCCCGATCGGCTCCAAATTGGGTAGAGAACATCGTCAGACCTAGCTGAGCTTAACTTGTACTCCGCAGGTCTGTAGCTCAAAGCGCTTGGCCTCTGGCGTGCCCCGAAGTTTGGCGACTGTTTCGGTGCTCGCCATGTAAATACGAACGGCTCTCATGCCCACATACTTGATCGTAGACGCTTCAAACTTGGTGCAAAAATCTATGGCGAGACCCTGAACGATCCGACATATTATTTGCCTACGTCGCTCATAGCGCCCCCCGGTGGTAACAGGAAACGTACAAAAATTCGTTAAAAATACGTAGTTGACCAAATCGACTTCGTTCCACTTCTAATACATGCAGACCCGGATGGTGAAGCTACATCATCAACGCTTTGACCCTACGAGCAACGGCGTCCATGTGCCGCCGCGGCGAATGTGTATCTTCCCAATTTAAATTACGTTTGCCCAATACGCGCACATACTTCGTCGTAGCCACTTGAAATTCAAAGGACATGACGTTGGCTCCTCCCTGAACGTTATGATATATCGACTTCCTGCCTGGCTCATAGCGCCCCCCGGTGGTAACAGGAAGTACGCAAAAATTCATTAAAAATCCATACTTCACCCGATCAACTTCATTCCACTTCTAATACATGCAGAACCAGTTGCTGAAGCTACATTATGAACGCTGTGAAGATACGACGAACGGCGTCCGTGTGCCGCCGCGGCGACTGGCGATTTTTTATCGTACAATTACGTTTGCCTTTTTCGTGGCTTTAACGAAGTCGTGTCCTCACGAAATTTCATCCACAGGTCAAGAATGGCGAGCTCTTTCAGCGGATAGAGTCGTTTCCCATGGGCGTGGCTAAATGCCTAAATAGCGCCCCCTTGAAGTTTTTCCGAAATTCTCCATAGACAAATTTCGCTTACTTTGTCGTACACATACGAAACTCGACACACACGTGTATCATACCCAAATATACAAAAAATTGAATCGCAGCCACGCCCTAAACCCAACAGGAAGTCGGCCATTTTGGTTAGCATTTCTTTGACGCAAAACGAACTCGTCCGAGGGAGTTCGCCCGATTGACTTCAAATTGGGTAGAGAACATCTCCAGACCAAGCTGATTACGGCTTGTACTCCGCAGGTGTGTAGCTCAAAGGGCGTGGCTGCTAGGGCACGGCCAAGTGCCTAAGTCAGCTAAAAAGGTTTAAATGCTATCACGCCCACAGATTTGATCGCAGCTGCTTCAAACTTGGTGCACATGATGAGGACGTGACCCTGAACGATCCGACATATTATTTTCCTACGTCACTCATAGCGCCCCCCGGTGGTAACAGGAAGTGCGCTAAAATTCATTAAAAATACATCGTTGACCCCATCAACTTCATTCCACTTCTAAAACATGCCGAACAAGTTGGTGAAGGTATTTCATGAACGCTATGACGCTACGGCTAATGGCCCCCTTGTGGAGGCGACAGGAATAGCGCTCCATCGTGAACTGCCACCTACCACAGATTTTGCCCGATTGACTTCATATTCGCTACAGATCATCAGGAGACCAAGCTGGTCAAACACTATTAAAAGCTTTTCTCTACGTCAAACGGCGTGGCTGCTAGGGGGCGACAAAGTTGGCCAACAGCTCGTTTAGTCGCCATGCTATTACGTTTGCCTTCCACGCCCACATACTTGATCGTAGTCACTTCAAAATTTCAGTACATGATCAGAGGCCCGCCCTCTACGCCTCCATTTGATCGTACGCTAGCTCGCTCAAGACGCCCCCTTGTGGACACAGGAAATGTCGTGTTTTGCATCGACATTGTCCGATCAGCTCGAAACTTCACGTGTGATGAGGTCACGACCCCAAACACAACGGCCCACATCCCGTTACCGCCCCCTGGTGGACGAACCGTAAACCTGCCGTAACTCCATCGTACGTTGTCCGATTTGCTCGAAACTTCCCGTGTTCGACGAGGGGACCGCCCTCGACGCAGCCGCCCACGTCCAGTTGCGCGCGGGGGTTTCGAAGAGCGGCCCGGGGGTAGCGGGGACGCCGAGTGGCGTGGAACGAGGGCCCGTCATAGCCGCTTGCGGCTTTAATTTCTTTTCTTTTTCTTTTTACCTAGATGTTAAAACAATGTAGGAAGCAGGACGATAGTTACCATTAGGCCTACTTTGCACGCCTTCCCACTACACAGTTACAGCTCTACTGGACTCGGTTTAGGTCATTTTCCATTACAGCTGAGTCCTTCACAGTTCCTCCTCAGGGCCGCGTTGTCTCACTCTTTATTCTCTCCTCTCGTCAGCTCCAAACACACGTGCACCTCGTTAACTCAACAGTCTCAGTAGCTGCAGATCAGTGTGCGCTGCTGCCGGTGTGTTTTTAAACTTGGATGGTTTGATCCTTGTCGGACGTCACATAGGCTATAGCCTAATCAAAAAAGCAAAATCCACAATGCGCTCTGTTTATCAATTAACATAAAGCCTAGTGTTATTATAGAGCGGGTTGGATTGCCAGCATCAACGGTCCACCACTACCACAATTACTTTAAAAAATCCTACTGTGCTCTCCGCTCCTCTCTCCCTCTCACACTGCAGTTCTCTGACTCAGCAACGGTGTCGCCAATTCCTCCTCTTCCTCAAAAAAGGCGTACGCCAGGGTCAAAATGGGTGTAAATGTCCGCACTTTTCCCCGTCAGGTTTTGGCTTGATAGATCCCAAATTTGGCGGAGAAAAGTGCGTACGCACAAAACGAGGGGAAAATGGCGTAAAAAAAGGTGTATCCACAATGATAAATGAGGCCCCAGGCGCGTACCTGTCGTCTTTTTAAAATCGCCTGTTTGGTTTTTGGTCATTTTCTCCAAAACCACCGGCCCGATTTCAACCAAACCTTCTGCGTTGGACTCCCCTCGGACCCCCAGATGATATATCCGAGTTTGGAGAAATTTTAATTTTTGGTCAAAATAAAAAAAAATTGGTCAAAAAAAGACAACGGTCATTTTCTCCAAAACCACCGGCCCGATTTCAACCAAACCTTCTGCGTTGGACTCCCCTCGGACCCCCAGATGATATATCCGAGTTTGGAGAAATTTTAATTTTTGGTCAAAAAAAAAAAAAAAAATGGTCAAAAAAAGACGACAGGCGCGTACCTGTCGTCTTTTTAAAATCGCCTGTTTGGTTTTTGGTCATTTTCTCCAAAACCACCGGCCCGATTTCAACCAAACCTTCTGCGTTGGACTCCCCTCGGACCCCCAGATGATATATCCGAGTTTGGAGAAATTTTAATTTTTGGTATAAAAAAAAAAAAAAATTTGGT
This sequence comes from Trachurus trachurus, assembly GCF_905171665.1. Lineage (NCBI taxonomy): Eukaryota > Metazoa > Chordata > Actinopteri > Carangiformes > Carangidae > Trachurus > Trachurus trachurus. The sequence goes on along the minus strand of NW_028155159.1, from coordinate 10,973 downwards.
CAAAAAAAGACGACAGGCGCGTACCTGTCGTCTTTTTAAAATCGCCTGTTTGGTTTTTGGTAATTTTCTCCAAAACCACCGGCCCGATTTCAACCAAACCTTCTGCGTTGGACTCCCCTCGGACCCCCAGATGATATATCCGAGTTTGGAGAAATTTTAATTTTTGGTCAAAAAAAAAAAAAAAATTGGTCAAAAAAAGACGACAGGCGCGTACCTGTCGTCTTTTTAAAATCGCCTGTTTGGTTTTTGGTCATTTTCTCCAAAACCACCGGCCCGATTTCAACCAAACCTTCTGCGTTGGACTCCCCTCGGACCCCCAGATGATATATCCGAGTTTGGAGAAATTTTAATTTTTGGTATAAAAAAAAAAAAATTTGGTCAAAAAAAGACGACAGGCGCGTACCTGTCGTCTTTTTAAAATCGCCTGTTTGGTTTTTGGTCATTTTCTCCAAAACCACCGGCCCGATTTCAACCAAACCTTCTGCGTTGGACTCCCCTCGGACCCCCAGATGATATATCCGAGTTTGGAGAAATTTGAAGAAATTTTAATTTTTGGTCAAAAAAAAAAAAAATTGGTCAAAAAAAAACGACAGGCGCGTACCTGTCGTCTTTTTAAAATCGCCTGTTTGGTTTTTGGTCATTTTCTCCAAAACCACCGGCCCGATTTCAACCAAACCTTCTGCGTTGGACTCCCCTCGGACCCCCAGATGATATATCCGAGGTTGGAGAAATTTTAATTTTTGGTATAAAAAAAAAAAAAAATTGGTCAAAAAAAGACGACAGGCGCGTACCTGTCGTCTTTTTAAAATCGCCTGTTTGGTTTTTGGTCATTTTCTCCAAAACCACCGGCCCGATTTCAACCAAACCTTCTGCGTTGGACTCCCCTCGGACCCCCAGATGATATATCCGAGTTTGGAAAAAATTAAATTTTTGGTCAAAAAAAAAAAAAAAATTTGGTCAAAAAAAGACGACAGGCGCGTACCTGTCGTCTTTTTAAAATCGCCTGTTTGGTTTTTGGTAATTTTCTCCAAAACCACCGGCCCGATTTCAACCAAACCTTCTGCGTTGGACTCCCCTCGGACCCCCAGATGATATATCCGAGTTTGGAGAAATTTTAATTTTTGGTCAAAAAAAAAAAAAAATTGGTCAAAAAAAGACGACAGGCGCGTACCTGTCGTCTTTTTAAAATCGCCTGTTTGGTTTTTGGTCATTTTCTCCAAAACCACCGGCCCGATTTCAACCAAACCTTCTGCGTTGGACTCCCCTCGGACCCCCAGATGATATATCCGAGTTTGGAGAAATTTTAATTTTTGGTATAAAAAAAAAAAAATTTGGTCAAAAAAAGACGACAGGCGCGTACCTGTCGTCTTTTTAAAATCGCCTGTTTGGTTTTTGGTCATTTTCTCCAAAACCACCGGCCCGATTTCAACCAAACCTTCTGCGTTGGACTCCCCTCGGACCCCCAGATGATATATCCGAGTTTGGAGAAATTTGAAGAAATTTTAATTTTTGGTCAAAAAAAAAAAAAATTGGTCAAAAAAAAACGACAGGCGCGTACCTGTCGTCTTTTTAAAATCGCCTGTTTGGTTTTTGGTCATTTTCTCCAAAACCACCGGCCCGATTTCAACCAAACCTTCTGCGTTGGACTCCCCTCGGACCCCCAGATGATATATCCGAGTTTGGAAAAAATTAAATTTTTGGTCAAAAAAAAAAAAAAAATTTGGTCAAAAAAAGACGACAGGCGCGTACCTGTCATCTTTTTAAAATCGCCTGTTTGGTTTTTGGTCATTTTCTCCAAAACCACCGGCCCGATTTCAACCAAACCGTCTGCGTTGGACTCCCCTCGGACCCCAAGATGATATATCCGAGTTTGGAGAAATTTTTATTTTTGGTATAAAAAAAAAAAAAATTTGGTCAAAAAAAGACGACAGGCGCGTACCTGTCGTCTTTTTAAAATCGCCTGTTTGGTTTTTGGTCATTTTCTCCAAAACCACGGGCCCGATTTCAACCAAACCTTCTGCGTTGGACTCCCCTCGGACCCCCAGATGATATATCCGAGTTTGGAGAAATTTGGAGAAATTTTAATTTTTGGTCAAAAAAAAAAAAAAAAATGGTCAAAAAAAGACGACAGGCGCGTACCTGTCGTCTTTTTAAAATCGCCTGTTTGGTTTTTGGTCATTTTCTCCAAAACCACCGGCCCGATTTCAACCAAACCTTCTGCGTTGGACTCCCCTCGGACCCCCAGATGATATATCCGAGTTTGGAGAAATTTTAATTTTTGGTCAAAATAAAAAAAAATTGGTCAAAAAAAGACAACGGTCATTTTCTCCAAAACCACCGGCCCGATTTCAACCAAACCTTCTGCGTTGGACTCCCCTCGGACCCCCAGATGATATATCCGAGTTTGGAGAAATTTTAATTTTTGGTCAAAATAAAAAAAAATTGGTCAAAAAAAGACAACAGGCGCGTACCTGTCGTCTTTTTAAAATCGCCTGTTTGGTTTTTGGTCATTTTCTCCAAAACCACCGGCCCGATTTCAACCAAACCTTCTGCGTTGGACTCCCCTCGGACCCCCAGATGATATATCCGAGTTTGGAAAAAATTAAATTTTTGGTCAAAAAAAAAAAAAAAAATTTGGTCAAAAAAAGACGACAGGCGCGTACCTGTCGTCTTTTTAAAATCGCCTGTTTGGTTTTTGGTCATTTTCTCCAAAACCACCGGCCCGATTTCAACCAAACCTTCTGCGTTGGACTCCCCTCGGACCCCCAGATGATATATCCGAGTTTGGAGAAATTTAAATTTTTGGTCAAAAAAAAAAAAAAAAATGGTCAAAAAAAGACGACAGGCGCGTACCTGTCGTCTTTTTAAAATCGCCTGTTTGGTTTTTGGTCATTTTCTCCAAAACCACCGGCCCGATTTCAACCAAACCTTCTGCGTTGGACTCCCCTCGGACCCCCAGATGATATATCCGAGTTTGGAGAAATTTGAAGAAATTTTAATTTTTGGTCAAAAAAAAAAAAAATTGGTCAAAAAAAACGACAGGCGCGTACCTGTCGTCTTTTTAAAATCGCCTGTTTGGTTTTTGGTCATTTTCTCCAAAACCACCGGCCCGATTTCAACCAAACCTTCTGCGTTGGACTCCCCTCGGACCCCCAGATGATATATCCGAGTTTGGAAAAAATTAAATTTTTGGTCAAAAAAAAAAAAAAATTTGGTCAAAAAAAGACGACAGGCGCGTACCTGTCGTCTTTTTAAAATCGCCTGTTTGGTTTTTGGTCATTTTCTCCAAAACCACCGGCCCGATTTCAACCAAACCTTCTGCGTTGGACTCCCCTCGGACCCCCAGATGATATATCCGAGTTTGGAGAAATTTTAATTTTTGGTATAAAAAAAAAAAAAATTTGGTCAAAAAAAGACGACAGGCGCGTACCTGTCGTCTTTTTAAAATCGCCTGTTTGGTTTTTGGTCATTTTCTCCAAAACCACCGGCCCGATTTCAACCAAACCTTCTGCGTTGGACTCCCCTCGGACCCCCAGATGATATATCCGAGTTTGGAGAAATTTGGAGAAATTTTCATTTTTTGTCAAAAAAAAATAAAAATTTGTTCAAAAAAAGACGACAGGCGCGTACCTGTCGTCTTTTTAAAATCGCCTGTTTGGTTTTTGGTCATTTTCTCCAAAACCACCGGCCCGATTTCAACCAAACCTTCTGCGTTGGACTCCCCTCGGACCCCCAGATGATATATCCGAGTTTGGAGAAATTTTAATTTTTGGTATAAAAAAAAAAAAAAATTGGTCAAAAAAAGACGACAGGCGCGTACCTGTCGTCTTTTTAAAATCGCCTGTTTGGTTTTTGGTCATTTTCTCCAAAACCACCGGCCCGATTTCAACCAAACCTTCTGCGTTGGACTCCCCTCGGACCCCCAGATGATATATCCGGGTTTGGAGAAATTTTAATTTTTGGTCAAAAAAAAAAAAAAATTGGTCAAAAAAAGACAGGCACGTACCTGTCGTCTTTTTAAAATCGCCTGTTTGGTTTTTGGTCATTTTCTCCAAAACCACCGGCCCGATTTCAACCAAACCTTCTGCGTTGGACTCCCCTCGGACCCCCACATGATATATCCGAGTTTGGAGAAATTTGAAGAAATTTTAATTTTTGGTCAAAAAAAAAAAAAAATTGGTCAAAAAAAAACGACAGGCGCGTACCTGTCGTCTTTTTAAAATCGCCTGTTTGGTTTTTGGTCATTTTCTCCAAAACCACCGGCCCGATTTCAACCAAACCTTCTGCGTTGGACTCCCCTCGGACCCCCAGATGATATATCCGAGTTTGGAAAAAATTAAATTTTTGGTCAAAAAAAAAAAAAAATTTGGTCAAAAAAAGACGACAGGCGCGTACCTGTCGTCTTTTTAAAATCGCCTGTTTGGTTTTTGGTCATTTTCTCCAAAACCACCGGCCCGATTTCAACCAAACCTTCTGCGTTGGACTCCCCTCGGACCCCCAGATGATATATCCGAGTTTGGAAAAATTTTATTTTTGGTCAAAAAAAAAAAAAAAATTTGGTCAAAAAAAGACGACAGGCGCGTACCTGTCGTCTTTTTAAAATCGCCTGTTTGGTTTTTGGTCATTTTCTCCAAAACCACCGGCCCGATTTCAACCAAACCTTCTGCGTTGGACTCCCCTCGGACCCCCAGATGATATATCCGAGTTTGGAGAAATTTGAAGAAATTTTAATTTTTGGTCAAAAAAAAAAAAAAATTGGTCAAAAAAAAACGACAGGCGCGTACCTGTCGTCTTTTTAAAATCGCCTGTTTGGTTTTTGGTCATTTTCTCCAAAACCACCGGCCCGATTTCAACCAAACCTTCTGCGTTGGACTCCCCTCGGACCCCCAGATGATATATCCGAGTTTGGAAAAAATTAAATTTTTGGTCAAAAAAAAAAAAAAATTTGGTCAAAAAAAGACGACAGGCGCGTACCTGTCGTCTTTTTAAAATCGCCTGTTTGGTTTTTGGTCATTTTCTCCAAAACCACCGGCCCGATTTCAACCAAACCTTCTGCGTTGGACTCCCCTCGGACCCCCAGATGATATATCCGAGTTTGGAGAAATTTTAATTTTTGGTATAAAACAAAAAAAAAATTTGGTCAAAAAAAGACGACAGGCGCGTACCTGTCGTCTTTTTAAAATCGCCTGTTTGGTTTTTGGTCATTTTCTCCAAAACCACCGGCCCGATTTCAACCAAACCTTCTGCGTTGGACTCCCCTCGGACCCCCAGATGATATATCCGAGTTTGGAGAAATTTGGAGAAATTTTCATTTTTTGTCAAAAAAAAATAAAAATTTGTTCAAAAAAAGACGACAGGCGCGTACCTGTCGTCTTTTTAAAATCGCCTGTTTGGTTTTTGGTCATTTTCTCCAAAACCACCGGCCCGATTTCAACCAAACCTTCTGCGTTGGACTCCCCTCGGACCCCCAGATGATATATCCGAGTTTGGAAAAATTAAATTTTTGGACAAAAAAAAAAAAAAATTTGGTCAAAAAAAGACGACAGGCGCGTACCTGTCGTCTTTTTAAAATCGCCTGTTTGGTTTTTGGTCATTTTCTCCAAAACCACCGGCCCGATTTCAACCAAACCTTCTGCGTTGGACTCCCCTCGGACCCCCAGATGATATATCCGAGTTTGGAAAAATTTAATTTTTGGTCAAAAAAAAAAAAAAAATTTGGTCAAAAAAAGACGACAGGCGCGTACCTGTCGTCTTTTTAAAATCGCCTGTTTGGTTTTTGGTCATTTTCTCCAAAACCACCGGCCCGATTTCAACCAAACCTTCTGCGTTGGACTCCCCTCGGACCCCCAGATGATATATCCGAGTTTGGAGAAATTTGAAGAAATTTTAATTTTTGGTCAAAAAAAAAAAAAATTGGTCAAAAAAAAACGACAGGCGCGTACCTGTCGTCTTTTTAAAATCGCCTGTTTGGTTTTTGGTCATTTTCTCCAAAACCACCGGCCCGATTTCAACCAAACCTTCTGCGTTGGACTCCCCTCGGACCCCCAGATGATATATCCGAGTTTGGAAAAAATTAAATTTTTGGTCAAAAAAAAAAAAAAAATTTGGTCAAAAAAAGACGACAGGCGCGTACCTGTCGTCTTTTTAAAATCGCCTGTTTGGTTTTTGGTCATTTTCTCCAAAACCACCGGCCCGATTTCAACCAAACCTTCTGCGTTGGACTCCCCTCGGACCCCCAGATGATATATCCGAGTTTGGAGAAATTTTAATTTTTGGTATAAAAAAAAAAAAAATTTGGTCAAAAAAAGACGACAGGCGCGTACCTGTCGTCTTTTTAAAATCGCCTGTTTGGTTTTTGGTCATTTTCTCCAAAACCACCGGCCCGATTTCAACCAAACCTTCTGCGTTGGACTCCCCTCGGACCCCCAGATGATATATCCGAGTTTGGAGAAATTTGGAGAAATTTTCATTTTTTGTCAAAAAAAAATAAAAATTTGTTCAAAAAAAGACGACAGGCGCGTACCTGTCGTCTTTTTAAAATCGCCTGTTTGGTTTTTGGTCATTTTCTCCAAAACCACCGGCCCGATTTCAACCAAACCTTCTGCGTTGGACTCCCCTCGGACCCCCAGATGATATATCCGAGTTTGGAGAAATTTTAATTTTTGGTATAAAAAAAAAAAAAAATTGGTCAAAAAAAGACGACAGGCGCGTACCTGTCGTCTTTTTAAAATCGCCTGTTTGGTTTTTGGTCATTTTCTCCAAAACCACCGGCCCGATTTCAACCAAACCTTCTGCGTTGGACTCCCCTCGGACCCCCAGATGATATATCCGAGTTTGGAGAAATTTTAATTTTTGGTCAAAAAAAAAAAAAAATTGGTCAAAAAAGACGACAGGCGCGTACCTGTCGTCTTTTTAAAATCGCCTGTTTGGTTTTTGGTCATTTTCTCCAAAACCACCGGCCCGATTTCAACCAAACCTTCTGCGTTGGACTCCCCTCGGACCCCCAGATGATATATCCGAGTTTGGAGAAATTTGAAGAAATTTTAATTTTTGGTCAAAAAAAAAAAAAAATTGGTCAAAAAAAAACGACAGGCGCGTACCTGTCGTCTTTTTAAAATCGCCTGTTTGGTTTTTGGTCATTTTCTCCAAAACCACCGGCCCGATTTCAACCAAACCTTCTGCGTTGGACTCCCCTCGGACCCCCAGATGATATATCCGAGTTTGGAGAAATTTTAATTTTTGGTCAAAAAAAAAAAAAAATTTGGTCAAAAAAAGACGACAGGCGCGTACCTGTCGTCTTTTTAAAATCGCCTGTTTGGTTTTTGGTCATTTTCTCCAAAACCACCGGCCCGATTTCAACCAAACCTTCTGCGTTGGACTCCCCTCGGACCCCCAGATGATATATCCGAGTTTGGAGAAATTTGAAGAAATTTTAATTTTTGGTCAAAAAAAAAAAAAAATTGGTCAAAAAAAACGACAGGCGCGTACCTGTCGTCTTTTTAAAATCGCCTGTTTGGTTTTTGGTCATTTTCTCCAAAACCACCGGCCCGATTTCAACCAAACCTTCTGCGTTGGACTCCCCTCGGACCCCCAGATGATATATCCGAGTTTGGAAAAATTAAATTTTTGGTCAAAAAAAAAAAAAAAATTGGTCAAAAAAAGACGACAGGCGCGTACCTGTCGTCTTTTTAAAATCGCCTGTTTGGTTTTTGGTCATTTTCTCCAAAACCACCGGCCCGATTTCAACCAAACCTTCTGCGTTGGACTCCCCTCGGACCCCCAGATGATATATCCGAGTTTGGAGAAATTTTAATTTTTGGTATAAAAAAAAAAAAAAATTGGTCAAAAAAAGACGACAGGCGCGTACCTGTCGTCTTTTTAAAATCGCCTGTTTGGTTTTTGGTCATTTTCTCCAAAACCACCGGCCCGATTTCAACCAAACCTTCTGCGTTGGACTCCCCTCGGACCCCCAGATGATATATCCGAGTTTGGAGAAATTTGAAATTATTTTGGTCAAAAAAAAAAAAAAAATTGGTCAAAAAAAGACGACAGGCGCGTACCTGTCGTCTTTTTAAAATCGCCTGTTTGGTTTTTGGTCATTTTCTCCAAAACCACCGGCCCGATTTCAACCAAACCTTCTGCGTTGGACTCCCCTCGGACCCCCAGATGATATATCCGAGTTTGGAGAAATTTTAATTTTTGGTCTAAAAAAAAAAAAAAATTGGTCAAAAAAAGACGACAGGCGCGTACCTGTCGTCTTTTTAAAATCGCCTGTTTGGTTTTTGGTCATTTTCTCCAAAACCACCGGCCCGATTTCAACCAAACCTTCTGCGTTGGACTCCCCTCGGACCCCCAGATGATATATCCGAGTTTGGAGAAATTTTAATTTTTGGTCAAAAAAAAAAAAAAAATTGGTCAAAAAAAGACGACAGGCGCGTACCTGTCGTCTTTTTAAAATCGCCTGTTTGGTTTTTGGTCATTTTCTCCAAAACCACCGGCCCGATTTCAACCAAACCTTCTGCGTTGGACTCCCCTCGGACCCCCAGATGATATATCCGAGTTTGGAGAAATTTTAATTTTTGGTCAAAAAAAAAAAAAAATTTGGTCAAAAAAAGACGACAGGCGCGTACCTGTCGTCTTTTTAAAATCGCCTGTTTGGTTTTTGGTCATTTTCTCCAAAACCACCGGCCCGATTTCAACCAAACCTTCTGCGTTGGACTCCCCTCGGACCCCCAGATGATATATCCGAGTTTGGAGAAATTTGGAGAAATTTTAATTTTTGGTCAAAAAAAAAAAAAAATTTGGTCAAAAAAAGACGACAGGCGCGTACCTGTCGTCTTTTTAAAATCGCCTGTTTGGTTTTTGGTCATTTTCTCCAAAACCACCGGCCCGATTTCAACCAAACCTTCTGCGTTGGACTCCCCTCGGACCCCCAGATGATATATCCGAGTTTGGAGAAATTTTAATTTTTGGTATAAAAAAAAAAAAAATTTGGTCAAAAAAAGACGACAGGCGCGTACCTGTCGTCTTTTTAAAATCGCCTGTTTGGTTTTTGGTCATTTTCTCCAAAACCACCGGCCCGATTTCAACCAAACCTTCTGCGTTGGACTCCCCTCGGACCCCCAGATGATATATCCGAGTTTGAGAAATTGGAGAAATTTTAATTTTTGGTCAAAAAAAAAAAAAAATTGGTCAAAAAAATACGACAGGCGCGTACCTGTCGTCTTTTTAAAATCGCCTGTTTGGTTTTTGGTCATTTTCTCCAAAACCACCGGCCCGATTTCAACCAAACCTTCTGCGTTGGACTCCCCTCGGACCCCCAGATGATATATCCGAGTTTGGAGAAATTTAATTTTTGGTAAAAAAAAAAAAAAAATTTGGTCAAAAAAAGACCTTCTGCGTTGGACTCCCCTCGGACCCCCAGATGATATATCCGAGTTTGGAGAAATTTTAATTTTTGGTCAAAAAAAAAAAAAAATTGGTCAAAAAAAGACGACAGGCGCGTACCTGTCGTCTTTTTAAAATCGCCTGTTTGGTTTTTGGTCATTTTCTCCAAAACCACCGGCCCGATTTCAACCAAACCTTCTGCGTTGGACTCCCCTCGGACCCCCAGATGATATATCCGAGTTTGGAGAAATTTGGAGAAATTTTAATTTTTGGTCAAAAAAAAAAAAAAATTGGTCAAAAAAAGACGACAGGCGCGTACCTGTCGTCTTTTTAAAATCGCCTGTTTGGTTTTTGGTCATTTTCTCCAAAACCACCGGCCCGATTTCAACCAAACCTTCTGCGTTGGACTCCCCTCGGACCCCCAGATGATATATCCGAGTTTGGAGAAATTTAATTTTTGGTCAAAAAAAAAAAAAAATTGGTCAAAAAAAGACGACAGGCGCGTACCTGTCGTCTTTTTAAAATCGCCTGTTTGGTTTTTGGTCATTTTCTCCAAAACCACCGGCCCGATTTCAACCAAACCTTCTGCGTTGGACTCCCCTCGGACCCCCAGATGATATATCCGAGTTTGGAGAAATTTTAATTTTTGGTCAAAAAAAAAAAAAAATTGGTCAAAAAAAGACGACAGGCGCGTACCTGTCGTCTTTTTAAAATCGCCTGTTTGGTTTTTGGTCATTTTCTCCAAAACCACCGGCCCGATTTCAACCAAACCTTCTGCGTTGGACTCCCCTCGGACCCCCAGATGATATATCCGAGTTTGGAGAAATTGAAATTTTAATTTTTGGTCAAAAAAAAAAAAAAAATTGGTCAAAAAAAGACGACAGGCGCGTACCTGTCGTCTTTTTAAAATCGCCTGTTTGGTTTTTGGTCATTTTCTCCAAAACCACCGGCCCGATTTCAACCAAACCTTCTGCGTTGGACTCCCCTCGGACCCCCAGATGATATATCCGAGTTTGGAGAAATTTTAATTTTTGGTCAAAAAAAAAAAAAAATTGGTCAAAAAAAGACGACAGGCGCGTACCTGTCGTCTTTTTAAAATCGCCTGTTTGGTTTTTGGTCATTTTCTCCAAAACCACCGGCCCGATTTCAACCAAACCTTCTGCGTTGGACTCCCCTCGGACCCCCAGATGATATATCCGAGTTTGGAGAAATTTTAATTTTTGGTCAAAAAAAAAAAAAAAATTGGTCAAAAAAAGACGACAGGCGCGTACCTGTCGTCTTTTTAAAATCGCCTGTTTGGTTTTTGGTCATTTTCTCCAAAACCACCGGCCCGATTTCAACCAAACCTTCTGCGTTGGACTCCCCTCGGACCCCCAGATGATATATCCGAGTTTGGAGAAATTTTAATTTTTGGTCAAAAAAAAAAAAAAAATTGGTCAAAAAAAGACGACAGGCGCGTACCTGTCGTCTTTTTAAAATCGCCTGTTTGGTTTTTGGTCATTTTCTCCAAAACCACCGGCCCGATTTCAACCAAACCTTCTGCGTTGGACTCCCCTCGGACCCCCAGATGATATATCCGAGTTTGG
>NW_028155160.1:0-41128 GCF_905171665.1 Trachurus trachurus | reverse complement strand
ATCGCCTGTTTGGTTTTTGGTCATTTTCTCCAAAACCACCGGCCCGATTTCAACCAAACCTTCTGCGTTGGACTCCCCTCGGACCCCCAGATGATATATCCGAGTTTGGAGAAATTTTAAATATTTGTCAAAAAAAAAAAAAAATTTGGTCAAAAAAAAACGACAGGCGCGTACCTGTCGTCTTTTTAAAATCGCCTGTTTGGTTTTTGGTCATTTTCTCCAAAACCACCGGCCCGATTTCAACCAAACCTTCTGCGTTGGACTCCCCTCGGACCCCCAGATGATATATCCGAGTTTGGAGAAATTTGGAGAAATTTTAATTTTTGGTCAAAAAAAAAAAAAAAATTGGTCAAAAAAAAACCTGTCGTCTTTTTAAAATCGCCTGTTTGGTTTTTGGTCATTTTCTCCAAAACCACCGGCCCGATTTCAACCAAACCTTCTGCGTTGGACTCCCCTCGGACCCCCAGATGATATATCCGAGTTTGGAGAAATTTTAATTTTTGGTAAAAAAAAAAAAAAATTTGGTCAAAAAAAAACGACAGGCGCGTACCTGTCGTCTTTTTAAAATCGCCTGTTTGGTTTTTGGTCATTTTCTCCAAAACCACCGGCCCGATTTCAACCAAACCTTCTGCGTTGGACTCCCCTCGGACCCCCAGATGATATATCCGAGTTTGGAGAAATTTTAATTTTTGGTCAAAAAAAAAAAAAAATTGGTCAAAAAAAAACGACAGGCGCGTACCTGTCGTCTTTTTAAAATCGCCTGTTTGGTTTTTGGTCATTTTCTCCAAAACCACCGGCCCGATTTCAACCAAACCTTCTGCGTTGGACTCCCCTCGGACCCCCAGATGATATATCCGAGTTTGGAGAAATTTGGAGAAATTTTAATTTTTGGTCAAAAAAAAAAAAAAAATTTGGTCAAAAAAAAACGACAGGCGCGTACCTGTCGTCTTTTTAAAATCGCCTGTTTGGTTTTTGGTCATTTTCTCCAAAACCACCGGCCCGATTTCAACCAAACCTTCTGCGTTGGACTCCCCTCGGACCCCCAGATGATATATTCGAGTTTGGAGAAATTTTAAATTTTCGTCAAAAAAAAAAAAAAATTTGGTCAAAAAAAAACGACAGGCGCGTACCTGTCGTCTTTTTTAAATCGCCTGTTTGGTTTTTGGTCATTTTCTCCAAAACCACCGGCCCGATTTCAACCAAACCTTCTGCGTTGGACTCCCCTCGGACCCCCAGATGATATATCCGAGTTTGGAGAAATTTGGAGAAATTTTAATTTTTGGTCAAAAAAAAAAAAAAATTTGGTCAAAAAAGACGACAGGTACGCGTCTGTCGTCTTTTTAAAATCGCCTGTTTGGTTTTTGGTCATTTTCTCCAAAACCACCGGCCCGATTTCAACCAAACCTTCTGCGTTGGACTCCCCTCGGACCCCCAGATGATATATCCGAGTTTGGAGAAATTTTAAATTTTCGTCAAAAAAAAAAAAAAATTTGGTCAAAATAAAACGACAGGCGCGTACCTGTCGTCTTTTTAAAATCGCCTGTTTGGTTTTTGGTCATTTTCTCCAAAACCACCGGCCCGATTTCAACCAAACCTTCTGCGTTGGACTCCCCTCGGACCCCCAGATGATATATCCGAGTTTGGAGAAATTTGGAGAAATTTTAATTTTTGGTCAAAAAAAAAAAAAAAATTTGGTCAAAATAAAACGACAGGCGCGTACCTGTCGTCTTTTTAAAATCGCCTGTTTGGTTTTTGGTCATTTTCTCCAAAACCACCGGCCCGATTTCAACCAAACCTTCTGCGTTGGACTCCCCTCGGACCCCCAGATGATATATTCGAGTTTGGAGAAATTTTAAATTTTCGTCAAAAAAAAAAAAAAATTTGGTCAAAAAAAAACGACAGGCGCGTACCTGTCGTCTTTTTAAAATCGCCTGTTTGGTTTTTGGTCATTTTCTCCAAAACCACCGGCCCGATTTCAACCAAACCTTCTGCGTTGGACTCCCCTCGGACCCCCAGATGATATATCCGAGTTTGGAGAAATTTTAAATTTTCGTCAAAAAAAAAAAAAAATTTGGTCAAAAAAAAACGACAGGCGCGTACCTGTCGTCTTTTTAAAATCGCCTGTTTGGTTTTTGGTCATTTTCTCCAAAACCACCGGCCCGATTTCAACCAAACCTTCTGCGTTGGACTCCCCTCGGACCCCCAGATGATATATCCGAGTTTGGAGAAATTTGGAGAAATTTTAATTTTTGGTCAAAAAAAAAAAAAAAATTGGTCAAAAAAAAACCTGTCGTCTTTTTAAAATCGCCTGTTTGGTTTTTGGTCATTTTCTCCAAAACCACCGGCCCGATTTCAACCAAACCTTCTGCGTTGGACTCCCCTCGGACCCCCAGATGATATATCCGAGTTTGGAGAAATTTTAATTTTTGGTAAAAAAAAAAAAAAATTTGGTCAAAAAAAAACGACAGGCGCGTACCTGTCGTCTTTTTAAAATCGCCTGTTTGGTTTTTGGTCATTTTCTCCAAAACCACCGGCCCGATTTCAACCAAACCTTCTGCGTTGGACTCCCCTCGGACCCCCAGATGATATATCCGAGTTTGGAGAAATTTGGAGAAATTTTAATTTTTGGTCAAAAAAAAAAAAAAAATTTGGTCAAAATAAAACGACAGGCGCGTACCTGTCGTCTTTTTAAAATCGCCTGTTTGGTTTTTGGTCATTTTCTCCAAAACCACTGGCCCGATTTCAACCAAACCTTCTGCGTTGGACTCCCCTCGGACCCCCAGATGATATATTCGAGTTTGGAGAAATTTTAAATTTTCGTCAAAAAAAAAAAAAAATTTGGTCAAAAAAAAACGACAGGCGCGTACCTGTCGTCTTTTTAAAATCGCCTGTTTGGTTTTTGGTCATTTTCTCCAAAACCACCGGCCCGATTTCAACCAAACCTTCTGCGTTGGACTCCCCTCGGACCCCCAGATGATATATTCGAGTTTGGAGAAATTTTAAATTTTCGTCAAAAAAAAAAAAAAAATTGGTCAAAAAAAAACGACAGGCGCGTACCTGTCGTCTTTTTAAAATCGCCTGTTTGGTTTTTGGTAATTTTCTCCAAAACCACCGGCCCGATTTCAACCAAACCTTCTGCATAGGACTCCCCTCGGACCCCCAGATGATATATCCGAGTTTGGAGAAATTTGGAGAAATTTTAATTTTTGGTCAAAAAAAAAAAAAAAATTTGGTCAAAATAAAACGACAGGCGCGTACCTGTCGTCTTTTTAAAATCGCCTGTTTGGTTTTTGGTCATTTTCTCCAAAACCACCGGCCCGATTTCAACCAAACCTTCTGCGTTGGACTCCCCTCGGACCCCCAGATGATATATCCGAGTTTGGAGAAATTTGGAGAAATTTTAATTTTTGGTCAAAAAAAAAAAAAAATTTGGTCAAAAAAAACGACAGGCGCGTACCTGTCGTCTTTTTAAAATCGCCTGTTTGGTTTTTGGTCATTTTCTCCAAAACCACCGGCCCGATTTCAACCAAACCTTCTGCGTTGGACTCCCCTCGGACCCCCAGATGATATATCCGAGTTTGGAGAAATTTGGAGAAATTTTAATTTTTGGTCAAAAAAAAAAAAAAATTTGGTCAAAAAAAAACCTGTCGTCTTTTTAAAATCGCCTGTTTGGTTTTTGGTCATTTTCTCCAAAACCACCGGCCCGATTTCAACCAAACCTTCTGCGTTGGACTCCCCTCGGACCCCCAGATGATATATCCGAGTTTGGAGAAATTTGGAGAAATTTTAATTTTTGGTCAAAAAAAAAAAAAAAATTTGGTCAAAAAAAAACGACAGGCGCGTACCTGTCGTCTTTTTAAAATCGCCTGTTTGGTTTTTGGTCATTTTCTCCAAAACCACCGGCCCGATTTCAACCAAACCTTCTGCGTTGGACTCCCCTCGGACCCCCAGATGATATATTCGAGTTTGGAGAAATTTTAAATTTTCGTCAAAAAAAAAAAAAATTTGGTCAAAATAAAACGACAGGCGCGTACCTGTCATCTTTTTAAAATCGCCTGTTTGGTTTTTGGTCATTTTCTCCAAAACCACCGGCCCGATTTCAACCAAACCTTCTGCGTTGGACTCCCCTCGGACCCCCAGATGATATATTCGAGTTTGGAGAAATTTTAAATTTTCGTCAAAAAAAAAAAAAATTTGGTCAAAAAAAAACGACAGGCGCGTACCTGTCGTCTTTTTAAAATCGCCTGTTTGGTTTTTGGTCATTTTCTCCAAAACCACCGGCCCGATTTCAACCAAACCTTCTGCATAGGACTCCCCTCGGACCCCCAGATGATATATCCGAGTTTGGAGAAATTTGGAGAAATTTTAATTTTTGGTCAAAAAAAAAAAAAAATTTGGTCAAAATAAAACGACAGGCGCGTACCTGTCGTCTTTTTAAAATCGCCTGTTTGGTTTTTGGTCATTTTCTCCAAAACCACCGGCCCGATTTCAACCAAACCTTCTGCGTTGGACTCCCCTCGGACCCCCAGATGATATATCCGAGTTTGGAGAAATTTGGAGAAATTTTAATTTTTGGTAAAAAAAAAAAAAAAATTTGGTCAAAAAAAATACGACAGGCGCGTACCTGTCGTCTTTTTAAAATCGCCTGTTTGGTTTTTGGTCATTTTCTCCAAAACCACCGGCCCGATTTCAACCAAACCTTCTGCGTTGGACTCCCCTCGGACCCCCAGATGATATATTCGAGTTTGGAGAAATTTTAAATTTTCGTCAAAAAAAAAAAAAATTTGGTCAAAATAAAACGACAGGCGCGTACCTGTCATCTTTTTAAAATCGCCTGTTTGGTTTTTGGTCATTTTCTCCAAAACCACCGGCCCGATTTCAACCAAACCTTCTGCGTTGGACTCCCCTCGGACCCCCAGATGATATATCCGAGTTTGGAGAAATTTGGAGAAATTTTAATTTTTGGTCAAAAAAAAAATAAATTTGGTCAAAAAAAAACCTGTCGTCTTTTTAAAATCGCCTGTTTGGTTTTTGGTCATTTTCTCCAAAACCACCGGCCCGATTTCAACCAAACCTTCTGCGTTGGACTCCCCTCGGACCCCCAGATGATATATCCGAGTTTGGAGAAATTTGGAGAAATTTTAATTTTTGGTCAAAAAAAAAAAAAAAATTTGGTCAAAAAAAAAACGACAGGCGCGTACCTGTCGTCTTTTTAAAATCGCCTGTTTGGTTTTTGGTAATTTTCTCCAAAACCACCGGCCCGATTTCAACCAAACCTTCTGCATAGGACTCCCCTCGGACCCCCAGATGATATATCCGAGTTTGGAGAAATTTGGAGAAATTTTAATTTTTGGTCAAAAAAAAAAAAAAAATTTGGTCAAAATAAAACGACAGGCGCGTACCTGTCGTCTTTTTAAAATCGCCTGTTTGGTTTTTGGTCATTTTCTCCAAAACCACCGGCCCGATTTCAACCAAACCTTCTGCGTTGGACTCCCCTCGGACCCCCAGATGATATATCCGAGTTTGGAGAAATTTGGAGAAATTTTAATTTTTGGTCAAAAAATAAATAAATTTGGTCAAAAAAAAACCTGTCGTCTTTTTAAAATCGCCTGTTTGGTTTTTGGTCATTTTCTCCAAAACCACCGGCCCGATTTCAACCAAACCTTCTGCATAGGACTCCCCTCGGACCCCCAGATGATATATCCGAGTTTGGAGAAATTTGGAGAAATTTTAATTTTTGGTCAAAAAAAAAAAAAAAATTTGGTCAAAATAAAACGACAGGCGCGTACCTGTCGTCTTTTTAAAATCGCCTGTTTGGTTTTTGGTCATTTTCTCCAAAACCACCGGCCCGATTTCAACCAAACCTTCTGCGTTGGACTCCCCTCGGACCCCCAGATGATATATCCGAGTTTGGAGAAATTTTAATTTTTGGTAAAAAAAAAAAAAAAAATTGGTCAAAAAAAAACGACAGGCGCGTACCTGTCGTCTTTTTAAAATCGCCTGTTTGGTTTTTGGTCATTTTCTCCAAAACCACCGGCCCGATTTCAACCAAACCTTCTGCGTTGGACTCCCCTCGGACCCCCAGATGATATATCCGAGTTTGGAGAAATTTTAATTTTTGGTCAAAAAAAAAAAAAAAATTGGTCAAAATAAAACGACAGGCGCGTACCTGTCGTCTTTTTAAAATCGCCTGTTTGGTTTTTGGTCATTTTCTCCAAAACCACCGGCCCGATTTCAACCAAACCTTCTGCGTTGGACTCCCCTCGGACCCCCAGATGATATATTCGAGTTTGGAGAAATTTTAAATTTTCGTCAAAAAAAAAAAAAAAATTTGGTCAAAAAAAAACGTCAGGCGCGTACCTGTCGTCTTTTTAAAATCGCCTGTTTGGTTTTTGGTCATTTTCTCCAAAACCACCGGCCCGATTTCAACCAAACCTTCTGCGTTGGACTCCCCTCGGACCCCCAGATGATATATCCGAGTTTGGAGAAATTTGGAGAAATTTTAATTTTTGGTCAAAAAAAAAAAAAAAATTTGGTCAAAAAAAAACGACAGGCGCGTACCTGTCGTCTTTTTAAAATCGCCTGTTTGGTTTTTGGTCATTTTCTCCAAAACCACCGGCCCGATTTCAACCAAACCTTCTGCGTTGGACTCCCCTCGGACCCCCAGATGATATATTCGAGTTTGGAGAAATTTTAAATTTTTGGTCAAAAAAAAAAAAAAATTTGGTCAAAAAAAAACGACAGGCGCGTACCTGTCGTCTTTTTAAAATCGCCTGTTTGGTTTTTGGTCATTTTCTCCAAAACCACCGGCCCGATTTCAACCAAACCTTCTGCGTTGGACTCCCCTCGGACCCCCAGATGATATATTCGAGTTTGGAGAAATTTTAAATTTTCGTAAAAAAAAAAAAAAAATTTGGTCAAAAAAAAACGACAGGCGCGTACCTGTCGTCTTTTTAAAATCGCCTGTTTGGTTTTTGGTCATTTTCTCCAAAACCACCGGCCCGATTTCAACCACACCTTCTGCGTAGGACTCCCCTCGGACCCCCAGATGATATATCCGAGTTTGGAGAAATTTGGAGAAATTTTAATTTTTGGTCAAAAAAAAAAAAAAAATTTGGTCAAAAAAAAACGACAGGCGCGTACCTGTCGTCTTTTTAAAATCGCCTGTTTGGTTTTTGGTCATTTTCTCCAAAACCACCGGCCCGATTTCAACCAAACCTTCTGCGTTGGACTCCCCTCGGACCCCCAGATGATATATCCGAGTTTGGAGAAATTTGGAGAAATTTTAATTTTTGGTCAAAAAAAAAAAAAATTTGGTCAAAAAAAAACCTGTCGTCTTTTTAAAATCGCCTGTTTGGTTTTTGGTCATTTTCTCCAAAACCACCGGCCCGATTTCAACCAAACCTTCTGCATAGGACTCCCCTCGGACCCCCAGATGATATATCCGAGTTTGGAGAAATTTGGAGAAATTTTAATTTTTGGTCAAAAAAAAAAAAAAATTTGGTCAAAATAAAACGACAGGCGCGTACCTGTCGTCTTTTTAAAATCGCCTGTTTGGTTTTTGGTCATTTTCTCCAAAACCACCGGCCCGATTTCAACCAAACCTTCTGCGTTGGACTCCCCTCGGACCCCCAGATGATATATCCGAGTTTGGAGAAATTTTAATTTCTGGTAAAAAAAAAAAAAAATTTGGTCAAAAAAAAACGACAGGCGCGTACCTGTCGTCTTTTTAAAATCGCCTGTTTGGTTTTTGGTCATTTTCTCCAAAACCACCGGCCCGATTTCAACCAAACCTTCTGCGTTGGACTCCCCTCGGACCCCCAGATGATATATTCGAGTTTGGAGAAATTTTAAATTTTCGTCAAAAAAAAAAAAAAATTTGGTCAAAATAAAACGACAGGCGCGTACCTGTCATCTTTTTAAAATCGCCTGTTTGGTTTTTGGTAATTTTCTCCAAAACCACCGGCCCTGATTTCAACCAAACCTTCTGCGTTGGACTCCCCTCGGACCCCCAGATGATATATCCGAGTTTGGAGAAATTGGAGAAATTTTAATTTTTGGTCAAAAAAAAAAAAAAATTTGGTCAAAATAAAACGACAGGCGCGTACCTGTCGTCTTTTTAAAATCGCCTGTTTGGTTTTTGGTCATTTTCTCCAAAACCACCGGCCCGATTTCAACCAAACCTTCTGCGTTGGACTCCCCTCGGACCCCCAGATGATATATTCGAGTTTGGAGAAATTTTAAATTTTCGTCAAAAAAAAAAAAAATTTGGTCAAAATAAAACGACAGGCGCGTACCTGTCATCTTTTTAAAATCGCCTGTTTGGTTTTTGGTCATTTTCTCCAAAACCACCGGCCCGATTTCAACCAAACCTTCTGCGTTGGACTCCCCTCGGACCCCCAGATGATATATCCGAGTTTGGAGAAATTTGGAGAAATTTTAATTTTTGGTCAAAAAAAAAAAAAATTTGGTCAAAAAAAAACCTGTCGTCTTTTTAAAATCGCCTGTTTGGTTTTTGGTCATTTTCTCCAAAACCACCGGCCCGATTTCAACCAAACCTTCTGCGTTGGACTCCCCTCGGACCCCCAGATGATATATCCGAGTTTGGAGAAATTTGGAGAAATTTTAATTTTTGGTCAAAAAAAAAAAAAATTTGGTCAAAAAAAAACCTGTCGTCTTTTTAAAATCGCCTGTTTGGTTTTTGGTCATTTTCTCCAAAACCACCGGCCCGATTTCAACCAAACCTTCTGCGTTGGACTCCCCTCGGACCCCCAGATGATATATCCGAGTTTGGAGAAATTTGGAGAAATTTTAATTTTTGGTCAAAAAAAAAAAAAAAATTTGGTCAAAAAAAAACCTGTCGTCTTTTTAAAATCGCCTGTTTGGTTTTTGGTCATTTTCTCCAAAACCACCGGCCCGATTTCAACCAAACCTTCTGCGTTGGACTCCCCTCGGACCCCCAGATGATATATTCGAGTTTGGAGAAATTTTAAATTTTCGTCAAAAAAAAAAAAAATTTGGTCAAAATAAAACGACAGGCGCGTACCTGTCATCTTTTTAAAATCGCCTGTTTGGTTTTTGGTCATTTTCTCCAAAACCACCGGCCCGATTTCAACCAAACCTTCTGCGTTGGACTCCCCTCGGACCCCCAGATGATATATTCGAGTTTGGAGAAATTTTAAATTTTCGTCAAAAAAAAAAAAAAATTTGGTCAAAAAAAAACGACAGGCGCGTACCTGTCGTCTTTTTAAAATCGCCTGTTTGGTTTTTGGTCATTTTCTCCAAAACCACCGGCCCGATTTCAACCAAACCTTCTGCGTTGGACTCCCCTCGGACCCCCAGATGATATATTCGAGTTTGGAGAAATTTTAAATTTTCGTCAAAAAAAAAAAAAATTTGGTCAAAATAAAACGACAGGCGCGTACCTGTCATCTTTTTAAAATCGCCTGTTTGGTTTTTGGTAATTTTCTCCAAAACCACCGGCCCGATTTCAACCAAACCTTCTGCGTTGGACTCCCCTCGGACCCCCAGATGATATATCCGAGTTTGGAGAAATCTGGAGAAATTTTAATTTTTGGTCAAAAAAAAAAAAAAAATTTGGTCAAAATAAAACGACAGGCGCGTACCTGTCGTCTTTTTAAAATCGCCTGTTTGGTTTTTGGTCAGATCTGTCAAAGGCTTTTGACACAGTTGACCACTTGGTCCTGTGCCAGCGACTGCGGGATATTGGAATGTCTTCAAAAGCTGTCATGTGGTTTGGAAACTACTTGAGCGGCAGAACACAAAGTGTTCAGGTTGATGGTGTATCCTCCAAACCTTTGTTGACTCAAAATGGTGTCCCCCAGGGGTCCATATTGGGTCCCATTTTATTTACTATTTATATAAATGTCTTGTGTCAAAATGTAAATGATGCCAAATTCCACTTTTATGCAGATGACACTATTTTGTACTGTTCTGCTTCATCATTAACAAGTGCCATACAAAAGCTACAATCTGCTTTTAATGTCATTCAGAGTAATCTTAATCAATTAAGACTTGTGCTCAATTCTGACAAAACTAAATTGATGTGCTTTTCAAAATCAGGGAAGACAGATGATGCTTGTCAGATTGTTATACAAAATGAAAAAGTGATTGAACGAGTTTCAGTCTACAAGTACTTGGGATTTTACTTGGATGAAAATCTGTCTTTTAAATATCATATTGAGTGTCTTACAAAGAAACTCAGGGTCAAACTTGGTTTCTATTATAGAAACAAAAGTTGTTTCTCCTTTAATGCGAGAAAAAGACTGATTCAGGCAACTTTTGTATCAATACTTGACTATGGTGATATCTTATACATGCATGCAAATCTCTCCTCTCTGAAAATGCTGGATTCGGTGTATCATGCAGCATTAAGATTTGTAACAGATTTAGGTTTTCGTACTCATCACTGTAGTCTTTATGAGAGTGTTGGCTGGCCTTCTCTGTATAATCGTAGATGGGAACACTGGTATTGTTTTCTTTATAAGGCCGTCCTGTGTGACTTGCCTCCTTATTTGTGTTCTCTCTTGGTTCCTAAAGTCAACACCAGAAGCTGTCGTCTCAGGCACGATAGATTGATAATGTATACTATTCCTCGTACACGGACTGTCTTTGGGGAAAGTGCCTTCAGAGCATTCGCACCCTCGTCCTGGTATAAATTACAGAGTCATCTTAAATTGGATTATCTCCCAAGTATGGAAGATTTTAAAGCTAGGACTGTTTGACTACTGAATGCACATGTTCTCTCACCGAACGCAGCTGGGCTTTTGGCCTTAAGAGCAGGACCCCAGACTTTAATAGAGAAATAGAACAATCTGATATCATTGTGTTGCAGGAAACTTGGAATAGAGGAGACATGCCCACTGGTTGTCCTCTGGGGTATAGAGAAGTGGTTTTTCCATCCACGAAACTTAAGAATGTAAGCCAAGGCAGAGATTCAGGGGGGATGTTGATCTGGTACAAGGCAAACCTCACTCATTCAATAGAGTTAATCAAAAAAGGAAATTTTTCAATTTGGTTCAAAATAAAAAAAGAGGCTGTTTCCACAGACAAAGACCTATTCCTGTGCACAGCCTATATCCCCCCATCAGAGTCCCCTTACTACAACGAAAACACCTTTACCATTCTGGAAGACAAAATCAACTATTACCAGACACAGGGAAACGTGCTGATCTGTGGTGATCTCAACGCCAGAACAGGCACAGAACCTGACTTAATAAATACACATGGGGACAAACACATACCTGGCCAGATCAACATCCCCCCTCCTCCACATCAGCACAGAAACAATCTAGACAAAACAGTCAACAGAAATGGGCATCAACTGCTGCAGATGTGTCGCACGCTGGGTCTGTACATAGTCAACGGTCGGCTTCGAGGGGACTCCTTTGGTCTCTACACATACAGCTCTCCTCTTGGCAACAGCACAGTAGACTATAGTATTACAGACCTAGACCCCTCCTATCTAAGAGCATTCACCGTCAGCCCCCTAACGCCCCTATCAGATCACAGCAAAATCACCCTGTACATTAGGAAGAGCCCAACAGACCCCCATGTAGCAGAGCCCAGCAGACTCAACCCATCCAAACAGCCTTATAGGTGGACAAGTCATAGCAAAGATGACTACCAGAGAGCCATCGGGCACCCAACTATCCAAATGAAGTTGGACCATTTTCTCTCCACCTTATACACAATACACAATAAAGATGGCCTCAATCAGGCTGTTGGGGATATCAATGACATATTTGACAAAACAGCACTTCTGTCCAATCTTAGCAAACCTCATCATCACAGTTCAAACAAATCTACTCATGAAAAGTGGTTTGACTCTGACTGCAGGTGTCTGAGAAAAACACTCCGTAAATTATCCAATGAAAAACACCGGCAACCTGACAATCATGAGCTCCGCCTTCGTTATTGTGAATCATTGAAATTATACAGAAAAACACTAAGCACTAAAAAGAAGCAACACGAACAGCAACTCCTCGAAGAAATTGAAGAATCCATTGATTCAAATAATTTTTGGAAAAAATGGCATTCATTCAACAAATCACACAAAGAAGAATTGGCAATTCAAAATGGTGAAATTTGGAAAAAACACTTTGAAAATCTATACAGTACAATCACTCCGAATTCAGCCCAAAATAATCTGCTAAACAAATTAGAAACTCTTGAATCAGTCGTTAAAGACAACCAAAACCCATTAGATCATGAAATTAGTGAAGAGGAGCTACTGACCAAGATCCAGGCCCTGCAGCCAAGGAAGGCAAGTGGACCGGATCGCATCTTAAATGAAATGCTTCGGTTCGGCAGCCATAAAATCAAGACTGCCATACTGAAATTATTTAATATCATCTTGAACATCGGTCATTTTCCAGACACCTGGGGCCAAGGGATTATCACTCCAATCCATAAAAGTGGAGACAAGTATGAGCCCAACAACTACAGAGGCATATGTGTCAGCAGCAACCTGGGGAAGTTGTTCTGCAGCATCTTAAACAGCCGTCTGCAAAACTTCCTCAGTGAACATAATGTCCTGAGCAAGAGTCAGATTGGATTCACTCCACAACACAGAACCACTGACCACATCTACACCCTCCACACCCTCATCCAGAAACACGTCCACCACAACAAAAACAAAATCTTCTCTTGTTTTGTAGATTTCAAGAAAGCATTCGACTCAATTTGGCATCATGGTCTGTTTCTGAAACTACTAGAAAAAGGTATTGGGGGAAAAACCTATGATATAATCAAGACAATGTACATAAATAATCAATGCGCTGTAAAAATTGGAATCATGGAAACCGACTTCTTCCCCCAAAGTAGAGGGGTGAAGCAGGGCTGCAGTCTCAGCCCCACAATATTTATATTGATGATTTGGCCAAATCCCTGGTAGAGTCAGACATCCCTGGTCTCACCCTCTCTGACACTGAAGTCAAGTGTCTACTCTTTGCAGATGATCTAATCCTGCTCGCTCCATCTAAGGAGGCTTTACAAAAGCAATTAGATCATCTGCAAAAGTTCTGTCAGACCTGGGCCCTGACCATTAACCTGGACAAAACCAGAGTCATGGTCTTCCAGAAACGACCCAAGTGTCAGAAAGACCAACACAGGTTCCTCCTGGACTCTACAGACATACAACACACACACAACTACACATACCTGGGATTAAACATTACAGCCACAGGAAATTTCAATCTGGCCATTAACGATCTGCGAGACAAGGGCAGAAGAGCTTTCTGGTCCATTAAAAAATCCTCATGTATTGATATCCCTGTTAGAGTCTGGATGAAAATATTTAAATCGGTAATTGAACCTATTATACTATATGGTAGTGAGGTGTGGGGTCCTCTTGTAACCCAAGACTTTGAAAAATGGGACAAACACCCGATCGAAAGCCTGCATACCGAGATTTGCAAAAACATCCTCAAAGTCCATAGGAACACCCCCAATAACGGATGCAGAGCTGAATTAGGCCAATTTCCCCTTTTAATTCGGATCCAAAAAAGACTATTCTATCAACACCTCAAAGCCAGCGACCCCAACTCCTACCACTATAAAGCCCTGCAGTGCCAAGAGGAGAGCAAAGACAGGAGTCCCCTCAGCCAGCTGGTCCACAGGCTCAGCTCCACCAGCACCGAGCACCAAGACCACCCTCACACAATCCGGCCCCACCAAATTATAGAAAAACAAAAAGACAATTACATCAACTATTGGACATGTACAACCAAATCCCAAAGCAAACTGCAATGCTATTTGGCCCTAAACAAAGAATACTCCATGGCAGATTACTTGAGTTCAGTAACTGACCCCAGACTGAGGAAAACCTTGACTATGTACAGACTCAGCGGCCACAGCCTGGCTTTAGAGAGCGGCCGCCACAGACAGACCTGGCTGCCCAGAGACGAGCGCATCTGTCAGCTCTGTCCACATAGACAGGTGGAGACAGAGCAGCACTTCCTGCTGCACTGTGACGCATACACACACATCAGGACACAGACATACACTAACATCACACTAACAACACCCAACTTCACCCAACTCTCAGACCAGGACAAATTCTGTCATTTGTTAGGAGAACAAAGAGCCACTGCTCTAGAAGCAGCAAAATATGTTTGTGCCTGTCACAAAAAGAGAGAAGAGCTGCTCAACATGAGCTCCTCTATATGAGCAGCTGCTGCTGCTACTGTTGAGTTTCACCTGCTAAATGATATCTACACTGTTTGTTTATTAGTATCATCTGTATTATTATATTATCTGTTTATTTATTTATATTGTATGTTTATTTTACCATTTTTGTAATGCTTTGGCAATATTGTAATGACAGTCATGCCAATAAAGCTTGTGAAATTGAAATTGAAATTGAGATGACATGATGACATGATGAGTGTTACACCCCAGCTAGGGGTATCTGAGGAGCAACATGATCGTGTGACATTCTCTCCCCAAAACTCAAGCAGCCACGGAGCCAGAAGTAAATAAACCAATATTTATTGGTACAGAATAAATGATAATTAAATAATGACAGGATTCAGTAACTTCGGGGTGGACCTCGGCCAAAATAACAAACAAAAGAGGATCTAACTCAGAGGGACAAACTAACCTGCAAAGGAAACCAAAAACAACATAACACAGGCTGACCTCCCTGACTTAACCAAAAACAGGAGAAAACTGGATAACTCAAATGGCGGTCCACCCCTACGGGAGAACACAACAAAGACTAAAGGTGGCTGGTTGGGTGAAGGGGAGGAACGCGTGGTCTGCCTCGCTCTGGCCCAGCTGCCGACTGCCACTCGGGGTTTTTATGCCAGGACCCAGGCCCGCTCTCAGACGCCGCACCAATCACCAGCCAGCTCAAAAGCGCCGCACCAATCCCCAGCCAGCTCAGAAGCACCAATCGGGACCAGAGGGGGAGGAGTCTGGCCACCCGACTAAGGAGCTGCAAAGAGACATAAACACACACGCAAGCACACCCACACACATACCCAATACACACCAAGCCAGCGACGGCAGAAATACATATGCACCCTTATAATCACCCAGGCCAAACGACGGCAGTCGTAACACCCCACACCCCCAAGAGTTAGGCATCCACCCCTACGGATGTCGAACTCCTGGCTCACTCTGGGGCTCTAGAAAAAGCATCTGCTATAACATTATCAGACCCCTTTTTGTAACGGATTTCAAGATTGAAATCTTGTACGAGAAGGGACCACCGCATGATACGGTGATTAGCGTTGCGCATCTGGGACAGAAAAATAAGAGGGTTGTGGTCGGTAAACACAACGATCGGATGAGCACTGGACCCGATGTAAACTTCAAAATGCTGCAGTGCCAGCAACAGCGCGAGGGCTTCTTTTTCGATGGTGCTGTAGTTTACTTGATGTTTATTAAATTTCTTTGAGAAATAGCAAACCGGATGCTCAACCCCATTCTCGTCTTCCTGGAGGAGAACGGCCCCAGCGCCGCACGCGCTGGCGTCCACCTCCAGCTGAAAAGGCCGTGTGAACACGGGCGCAGACAAAACAGGCGCACAACACAATAGAGCCTTCGCGGACTCAAACGCGACTTGACAAGCGTCGGACCACACAAATGGTTTAAGGGGACTAACGAGGGCGGTAAGCGGAGCCACCACATCTGAAAAGTTTTTGCAAAACCCAAATGTCCAGCAAAACTGGAATCGTGCGCAAGGCTGAGAATTTGAGGCCGAAATTCGCCTGGGACAACGACTTGACTCACCGTATTTACTGCAGACGAGTCTGGGTTCCAGCGTCTCATTAACACCCCATCATCAAAGAAAAAAGAAACAGGTTGACATTCATCTTTTGTACCGGCAGAAGACACACAATGAGCTAGAGACGGGTCTTTTCTCTGCGCAGACACCAACGCGTCTCTAGTTACATCCAAACTCAGCTCAGACTTAACACACGGTTCAGAAACACCCACATCATTCGATTCCTCACTTTTAATACAAGCATGCGACACATTTTCCTCTAAGGTAGCCATAAATGAATCAGACAGGTCAGTGACTTCACCCATCTTACGAGCCTGCGCGCGCGTAATGGCACACGCAGGAAACACAGTAGACACAGAGGAGGCAGACACAGGTACATCGACAACCTCGGGTGGAGGAAACACAACCCCACCGGCCAAATCATTCCCCAGAATGAACGAAACTCCCTCGATAGGAAACGACGGACGCACAGCTACCTTTACGCGACCCGTAACTAACGGCGAGCACAAATGCACCGTGTGCAACGGCGCTTTTAACACACTCATTTTTATTCCCCACACTAACAAATCGGAATTGCATGACGTTTCTGACGACAGAGGCAGCACATTATCCAACATAAATGAGTGATAAGCAGCAGTATCCCGGAGAATTGTCACCGGCACTTTTTTTCCTCCCGCCTCCCCGGACAACGAAACAAAGCCGTGGGAAATGAATGGTCTGAAGCGGGGGTCCACTTCGCCATGCATAACCGGCTTTATGGCTGCGTCAGGTAAATTTTCAGGTGCGGACACGGTCTTAATAAAACCCACACCGGCAGGACCTTTATAAGGTTTCGCGTATCCCTTCCGTCTAAGGACAGGACACCCTGCAACCAAATGACCCGACTCATGACAGTAATAACATTCACGATTCTCCCCGGCAGCGGGGACCGGTCCACTGTTCCGCGCAAATTTGGGGGACCTAGGTCTCCGGCCGGGCGGAGATCTCGGTCTTCGATCAGGCGGAAAATTTAGATGGCGGACTGGCCCAGTGAAGACACTTTTATGAGTCAAAATAAACTCATCTGCCAGCACCGCTGCGTTCGTGAGTGACACCACTTTCTGTTCATTCAAATACACCACGATTCGCTCCGGGAGGCACTTTTTAAATTCCTCCAGCAACATTAATTCCCTTAAATCAGCCAATGTGGCAACATTACACGCATGACACCATTTGTCAAACAAAACGCTCTTCTCACGCGCGAACTCAACGTGTGTCTGATTGGCAGTTTTCTCCCTATTCCTGAATTTTTGCCGATAGGCTTCAGGCACCAGTTCATAAGCCTGCAACACGGTCTTTTTTAACATCTCATAGTCTAAACTCTGATTTATCGTTAAGCTTGCACAGACCTCTTGGGCTTTCCCCACAAGTTTACACTGCAGCAGGAGAGACCAAAACTCCTTAGGCCAATTTAATGCCGCTGCGATCCGCTCAAAAGCGCTGAAATAAGAGTCCACCTCTGCCTCACGAAACGGGGGGACCAGTGCTATGTTTTTACTGATATCAAACGCGTTACCAGCGGAAGCAGAGAATATGTGACTAGCGCGAGGGGTGGAGACTACAGGTGTGCTTTGCTCTAGCTCAAGAGCTCTCACACGGAGCTGCATGGCCTGCACCTCAAGCTCTTTGTTTCTGGTTTCAACCTCCTTTATTCGGAGGGCTAGGCGGAGCTCCTCTGTGGACACAGCGCCCACGAGGGAACTAGAGGCCAACTCCGCTTCGGCGGCGAGGACGCCAGCAACCTCCGCTGCTCTCGCCTCAGCCCCCGGCGAAGCCACCCCTACAGGAGCCGCTACAGCCGCACCCTTTTTCTCCTCCGCACTAGAATCACCAGAAGCACCACGAGCAGGTAACACCCCCATTTGCACCAGTTTTTCACTTAACACACGTCTCAACTCTGCTTCCCCTGCCGCATAAGACACAGCAACCTCATAGAAACTGGCCATAATTAACAAATCTGCTTTCCCACACTCCTCTAATCCCTCCCAGGAAGGACTCCTCACGAACTCCATGATTCCCCCCCACACAAAGAGAACTGCCAACCAGAAGACCTGCTAAATACTCACCGATTACTTACCGACGGACAAACACGTGAGGAGAAGACGGACGAGCCCCCATTCATGTTACACCCCAGCTAGGGGTATCTGAGGAGCAACATGATCGTGTGACATTCTCTCCCCAAAACTCAAGCAGCCACGGAGCCAGAAGTAAATAAACCAATATTTATTGGTACAGAATAAATGATAATTAAATAATGACAGGATTCAGTAACTTCGGGGTGGACCTCGGCCAAAATAACAAACAAAAGAGGATCTAACTCAGAGGGACAAACTAACCTGCAAAGGAAACCAAAAACAACATAACACAGGCTGACCTCCCTGACTTAACCAAAAACAGGAGAAAACTGGATAACTCAAATGGCGGTCCACCCCTACGGGAGAACACAACAAAGACTAAAGGTGGCTGGTTGGGTGAAGGGGAGGAACGCGTGGTCTGCCTCGCTCTGGCCCAGCTGCCGACTGCCACTCGGGGTTTTTATGCCAGGACCCAGGCCCGCTCTCAGACGCCGCACCAATCACCAGCCAGCTCAAAAGCGCCGCACCAATCCCCAGCCAGCTCAGAAGCACCAATCGGGACCAGAGGGGGAGGAGTCTGGCCACCCGACTAAGGAGCTGCAAAGAGACATAAACACACACGCAAGCACACCCACACACATACCCAATACACACCAAGCCAGCGACGGCAGAAATACATATGCACCCTTATAATCACCCAGGCCAAACGACGGCAGTCGTAACATGAGAGAGAGAGAGATGACATGATGACATGATGAGAGAGAGAGAGATGACATGATGACATGATGAGAGAGAGAGAGATGACATGATGACAGAGAGAGAGATGACATGATGACATGATGACAGAGAGATGACATGATGACAGAGAGAGAGAGAGAGAGAGGACATGATGACAGAGAGAGAGAGAGAAAAGTGGTTTGACTCTGACTGCAGGTGTCTGAGAAAAACACTCCGTAAATTATCCAATGAAAAACACCGGCAACCTGACAATCATGAGCTCCGCCTTCGTTATTGTGAATCATTGAAATTATACAGAAAAACACTAAGCACTAAAAAGAAGCAACACGAACAGCAACTCCTCGAAGAAATTGAAGAATCCATTGATTCAAATAATTTTTGGAAAAAATGGCATTCATTCAACAAATCACACAAAGAAGAATTGGCAATTCAAAATGGTGAAATTTGGAAAAAACACTTTGAAAATCTATACAGTACAATCACTCCGAATTCAGCCCAAAATAATCTGCTAAACAAATTAGAAACTCTTGAATCAGTCGTTAAAGACAACCAAAACCCATTAGATCATGAAATTAGTGAAGAGGAGCTACTGACCAAGATCCAGGCCCTGCAGCCAAGGAAGGCAAGTGGACCGGATCGCATCTTAAATGAAATGCTTCGGTTCGGCAGCCATAAAATCAAGACTGCCATACTGAAATTATTTAATATCATCTTGAACATCGGTCATTTTCCAGACACCTGGGGCCAAGGGATTATCACTCCAATCCATAAAAGTGGAGATAAGTATGAGCCCAACAACTACAGAGGCATATGTGTCAGCAGCAACCTGGGGAAGTTGTTCTGCAGCATCTTAAACAGCCGTCTGCAAAACTTCCTCAGTGAACATAATGTCCTGAGCAAGAGTCAGATTGGATTCACTCCACAACACAGAACCACTGACCACATCTACACCCTCCACACCCTCATCCAGAAACACGTCCACCACAACAAAAACAAAATCTTCTCTTGTTTTGTAGATTTCAAGAAAGCATTCGACTCAATTTGGCATCATGGTCTGTTTCTGAAACTACTAGAAAAAGGTATTGGGGGAAAAACCTATGATATAATCAAGACAATGTACATAAATAATCAATGCGCTGTAAAAATTGGAATCATGGAAACCGACCAAATCGCCTGTTTGGTTTTTGGTCATTTTCTCCAAAACCACCGGCCCGATTTCAACCAAACCTTCTGCGTTGGACTCCCCTCGGACCCCCAGATGATATATCCGAGTTTGGAAAAATTTGGAGAAATTTTAATTTTGGTCAAAAAAAAAAAAAAAATTTGGTCAAAATAAAACGACAGGCGCGTACCTGTCGTCTTTTTAAAATCGCCTGTTTGGTTTTTGGTCATTTTCTCCAAAACCACCGGCCCGATTTCAACCAAACCTTCTGCGTTGGACTCCCCTCGGACCCCCAGATGATATATCCGAGTTTGGAGAAATTTGGAGAAATTTTAATTTTTGGTCAAAAAAAAAAAAAAATTTGGTCAAAAAAAAACGACAGGCGCGTACCTGTCGTCTTTTTAAAATCGCCTGTTTGGTTTTTGGTCATTTTCTCCAAAACCACCGGCCCGATTTCAACCAAACCTTCTGCGTTGGACTCCCCTCGGACCCCCAGATGATATATCCGAGTTTGGAGAAATTTGGAGAAATTTTAATTTTTGGTCAAAAAAAAAAAAAAATTTGGTCAAAAAAAAACGACAGGCGCGTACCTGTCGTCTTTTTAAAATCGCCTGTTTGGTTTTTGGTCATTTTCTCCAAAACCACCGGCCCGATTTCAACCAAACCTTCTGCGTTGGACTCCCCTCGGACCCCCAGATGATATATTCGAGTTTGGAGAAATTTTAAATTTTCGTCAAAAAAAAAAAAAATTTGGTCAAAATAAAACGACAGGCGCGTACCTGTCGTCTTTTTAAAATCGCCTGTTTGGTTTTTGGTCATTTTCTCCAAAACCACCGGCCCGATTTCAACCAAACCTTCTGCGTTGGACTCCCCTCGGACCCCCAGATGATATATCCGAGTTTGGAGAAATTTGGAGAAATTTTAAATTTTCGTCAAAAAAAAAAAAAAAATTGGTCAAAAAAAAACGACAGGCGCGTACCTGTCGTCTTTTTAAAATCGCCTGTTTGGTTTTTGGTCATTTTCTCCAAAACCACCGGCCCGATTTCAACCAAACCTTCTGCGTTGGACTCCCCTCGGACCCCCAGATGATATATCCGAGTTTGGAGAAATTTGGAGAAATTTTAATTTTTGGTCAAAAAAAAAAAAAAAATTTGGTCAAAAAAAAACGACAGGCGCGTACCTGTCGTCTTTTTAAAATCGCCTGTTTGGTTTTTGGTCATTTTCTCCAAAACCACCGGCCCGATTTCAACCAAACCTTCTGCGTTGGACTCCCCTCGGACCCCCAGATGATATATCCGAGTTTGGAGAAATTTTAATTTTTGGTAAAAAAAAAAAAAAAATTGGTCAAAAAAAAACGACAGGCGCGTACCTGTCGTCTTTTTAAAATCGCCTGTTTGGTTTTTGGTCATTTTCTCCAAAACCACCGGCCCGATTTCAACCAAACCTTCTGCGTTGGACTCCCCTCGGACCCCCAGATGATATATTCGAGTTTGGAGAAATTTTAAATTTTCGTCCAAAAAAAAAAAAATTTGGTCAAAATAAAACGACAGGCGCGTCATCTTTTTAAAATCGCCTGTTTGGTTTTTGGTCATTTTCTCCAAAACCACCGGCCCGATTTCAACCAAACCTTCTGCGTTGGACTCCCCTCGGACCCCCAGATGATATATCCGAGTTTGGAGAAATTTGGAGAAATTTTAAATTTTCGTCAAAAAAAAAAAAAAATTTGGTCAAAAAAAAACGACAGGCGCGTACCTGTCGTCTTTTTAAAATCGCCTGTTTGGTTTTTGGTCATTTTCTCCAAAACCACCGGCCCGATTTCAACCAAACCTTCTGCGTTGGACTCCCCTCGGACCCCCAGATGATATATCCGAGTTTGGAGAAATTTGGAGAAATTTTAATTTTTGGTCAAAAAAAAAAAAAAATTTGGTCAAAAAAAAAACGACAGGCGCGTACCTGTCGTCTTTTTAAAATCGCCTGTTTGGTTTTTGGTCATTTTCTCCAAAACCACCGGCCCGATTTCAACCAAACCTTCTGCGTTGGACTCCCCTCGGACCCCCAGATGATATATCCGAGTTTGGAGAAATTTTAATTTTTGGTAAAAAAAAAAAAAAAATTGGTCAAAAAAAAACGACAGGCGCGTACCTGTCGTCTTTTTAAAATCGCCTGTTTGGTTTTTGGTCATTTTCTCCAAAACCACTGGCCCGATTTCAACCAAACCTTCTGCGTTGGACTCCCCTCGGACCCCCAGATGATATATTCGAGTTTGGAGAAATTTTAAATTTTCGTCAAAAAAAAAAAAAATTTGGTCAAAATAAAACGACAGGCGCGTCAGTCTTTTTAAAATCGCCTGTTTGGTTTTTGGTCATTTTCTCCAAAACCACCGGCCCGATTTCAACCAAACCTTCTGCGTTGGACTCCCCTCGGACCCCCAGATGATATATCCGAGTTTGGAGAAATTTGGAGAAATTTTAATTTTCGTCAAAAAAAAAAAAAATTTGGTCAAAAAAAAACGACAGGCGCGTACCTGTCGTCTTTTTAAAATCGCCTGTTTGGTTTTTGGTCATTTTCTCCAAAACCACCGGCCCGATTTCAACCAAACCTTCTGCGTTGGACTCCCCTCGGACCCCCAGATGATATATTCGAGTTTGGAGAAATTTTAAATTTTCGTCAAAAAAAAAAAAAAATTTGGTCAAAAAAAAACGACAGGCGCGTACCTGTCGTCTTTTTAAAATCGCCTGTTTGGTTTTTGGTCATTTTCTCCAAAACCACCGGCCCGATTTCAACCAAACCTTCTGCGTTGGACTCCCCTCGGACCCCCAGATGATATATCCGAGTTTGGAGAAATTTGGAGAAATTTTAATTTTTGGTCAAAAAAAAAAAAAAAATTTGGTCAAAAAAAAACGACACGCGCGTACCTGTCGTCTTTTTAAAATCGCCTGTTTGGTTTTTGGTAATTTTCTCCAAAACCACCGGCCCGATTTCAACCAAACCTTCTGCATAGGACTCCCCTCGGACCCCCAGATGATATATCCGAGTTTGGAGAAATTTGAAGAAATTTTAATTTTTGGTCAAAAAAAAAAAAAGAATTTGGTCAAAATAAAACGACAGGCGCGTACCTGTCGTCTTTTTTAAAATCGCCTGTTTGGTTTTTGGTCATTTTCTCCAAAACCACCGGCCCGATTTCAACCAAACCTTCTGCGTTGGACTCCCCTCGGACCCCCAGATGATATATTCGAGTTTGGAGAAATTTTAAATTTTCGTCAAAAAAAAAAAAAATTTGGTCAAAAAAAAACGACAGGCGCGTACCTGTCGTCTTTTTAAAATCGCCTGTTTGGTTTTTGGTCATTTTCTCCAAAACCACCGGCCCGATTTCAACCAAACCTTCTGCGTTGGACTCCCCTCGGACCCCCAGATGATATATCCGAGTTTGGAGAAATTTGGAGAAATTTTAATTTTTGGTCAAAAAAAAAAAAAAAATTTGGTCAAAAAAAAACCTGTCGTCTTTTTAAAATCGCCTGTTTGGTTTTTGGTCATTTTCTCCAAAACCACCGGCCCGATTTCAACCAAACCTTCTGCGTTGGACTCCCCTCGGACCCCCAGATGATATATCCGAGTTTGGAGAAATTTGGAGAAATTTAATTTTTGGTCAAAAAAAAAAAAAATTTGGTCAAAAAAAAAACGACAGGCGCGTACCTGTCGTCTTTTTAAAATCGCCTGTTTGGTTTTTGGTCATTTTCTCCAAAACCACCGGCCCGATTTCAACCAAACCTTCTGCGTTGGACTCCCCTCGGACCCCCAGATGATATATCCGAGTTTGGAGAAATTTGGAGAAATTTTAATTTTTGGTCAAAAAAAAAAAAAAATTTGGTCAAAAAAAAACGACAGGCGCGTACCTGTCGTCTTTTTAAAATCGCCTGTTTGGTTTTTGGTCATTTTCTCCAAAACCACCGGCCCGATTTCAACCAAACCTTCTGCGTTGGACTCCCCTCGGACCCCCAGATGATATATCCGAGTTTGGAGAAATTTTAATTTTTGGTAAAAAAAAAAAAAAAATTGGTCAAAAAAAAACGACAGGCGCGTACCTGTCGTCTTTTTAAAATCGCCTGTTTGGTTTTTGGTCATTTTCTCCAAAACCACTGGCCCGATTTCAACCAAACCTTCTGCGTTGGACTCCCCTCGGACCCCCAGATGATATATTCGAGTTTGGAGAAATTTTAAATTTTCGTCCAAAAAAAAAAAAATTTGGTCAAAATAAAACGACAGGCGCGTCATCTTTTTAAAATCGCCTGTTTGGTTTTTGGTCATTTTCTCCAAAACCACCGGCCCGATTTCAACCAAACCTTCTGCGTTGGACTCCCCTCGGACCCCCAGATGATATATCCGAGTTTGGAGAAATTTGGAGAAATTTTAAATTTTCGTCAAAAAAAAAAAAAAATTTGGTCAAAAAAAAACGACAGGCGCGTACCTGTCGTCTTTTTAAAATCGCCTGTTTGGTTTTTGGTCATTTTCTCCAAAACCACCGGCCCGATTTCAACCAAACCTTCTGCGTTGGACTCCCCTCGGACCCCCAGATGATATATCCGAGTTTGGAGAAATTTGGAGAAATTTTAATTTTTGGTCAAAAAAAAAAAAAAATTTGGTCAAAAAAAAACGACACGCGCGTACCTGTCGTCTTTTTAAAATCGCCTGTTTGGTTTTTGGTAATTTTCTCCAAAACCACCGGCCCGATTTCAACCAAACCTTCTGCATAGGACTCCCCTCGGACCCCCAGATGATATATCCGAGTTTGGAGAAATTTGGAGAAATTTTAATTTTTGGTCAAAAAAAAAAAAAAATTTGGTCAAAATAAAACGACAGGCGCGTACCTGTCGTCTTTTTAAAATCGCCTGTTTGGTTTTTGGTCATTTTCTCCAAAACCACCGGCCCGATTTCAACCAAACCTTCTGCGTTGGACTCCCCTCGGACCCCCAGATGATATATTCGAGTTTGGAGAAATTTTAAATTTTCGTCAAAAAAAAAAAAAAATTTGGTCAAAAAAAAACGACAGGCGCGTACCTGTCGTCTTTTTAAAATCGCCTGTTTGGTTTTTGGTCATTTTCTCCAAAACCACCGGCCCGATTTCAACCAAACCTTCTGCGTTGGACTCCCCTCGGACCCCCAGATGATATATCCGAGTTTGGAGAAATTTGGAGAAATTTTAATTTTTGGTCAAAAAAAAAAAAAAAATTTGGTCAAAAAAAAACCTGTCGTCTTTTTAAAATCGCCTGTTTGGTTTTTGGTCATTTTCTCCAAAACCACCGGCCCGATTTCAACCAAACCTTCTGCGTTGGACTCCCCTCGGACCCCCAGTGATATATCCGAGTTTGGAGAAATTTGGAGAAATTTTAATTTTTGGTCAAAAAAAAAAAAAAATTTGGTCAAAAAAAAACCGACACGCGCGTACCTGTCGTCTTTTTAAAATCGCCTGTTTGGTTTTTGGTAATTTTCTCCAAAACCACCGGCCCGATTTCAACCAAACCTTCTGCGTTGGACTCCCCTCGGACCCCCAGATGATATATTCGAGTTTGGAGAAATTTTAAATTTTCGTCAAAAAAAAAAAAAATTTGGTCAAAAAAAAACGACAGCCGCGTACCTGTCGTCTTTTTAAAATCGCCTGTTTGGTTTTTGGTCATTTTCTCCAAAACCACCGGCCCGATTTCAACCAAACCTTCTGCGTTGGACTCCCCTCGGACCCCCAGATGATATATTCGAGTTTGGAGAAATTTTAAATTTTCGTCAAAAAAAAAAAAAATTTGGTCAAAATAAAACGACAGGCGCGTACCTGTCATCTTTTTAAAATTGCCTGTTTGGTTTTTGGTCATTTTCTCCAAAACCACCGGCCCGATTTCAACCAAACCTTCTGCGTTGGACTCCCCTCGGACCCCCAGATGATATATTCGAGTTTGGAGAAATTTTAAATTTTCGTCAAAAAAAAAAAAAAATTTGGTCAAAAAAAAACCTGTCGTCTTTTTAAAATCGCCTGTTTGGTTTTTGGTCATTTTCTCCAAAACCACCGGCCCGATTTCAACCAAACCTTCTGCGTTGGACTCCCCTCGGACCCCCAGTGATATATCCGAGTTTGGAGAAATTTGGAGAAATTTTAATTTTTGGTCAAAAAAAAAAAAAAAATTTGGTCAAAAAAAAACCGACACGCGCGTACCTGTCGTCTTTTTAAAATCGCCTGTTTGGTTTTTGGTAATTTTCTCCAAAACCACCGGCCCGATTTCAACCAAACCTTCTGCGTTGGACTCCCCTCGGACCCCCAGATGATATATCCGAGTTTGGAGAAATTTGGAGAAATTTTAATTTTTGGTCAAAAAAAAAAAAAGAATTTGGTCAAAATAAAACGACAGGCGCGTACCTGTCGTCTTTTTAAAATCGCCTGTTTGGTTTTTGGTCATTTTCTCCAAAACCACCGGCCCGATTTCAACCAAACCTTCTGCGTTGGACTCCCCTCGGACCCCCAGATGATATATTCGAGTTTGGAGAAATTTTAAATTTTCGTCAAAAAAAAAAAAAAAATTGGTCAAAAAAAAACGACAGGCGCGTACCTGTCGTCGTTTTAAAATCGCCTGTTTGGTTTTTGGTCATTTTCTCCAAAACCACCGGCCCGATTTCAACCAAACCTTCTGCGTTGGACTCCCCTCGGACCCCCAGATGATATATCCGAGTTTGGAGAAATTTGGAGAAATTTTAATTTTTGGTCAAAAAAAAAAAAAAAATTTGGTCAAAAAAAAACCTGTCGTCTTTTTAAAATCGCCTGTTTGGTTTTTGGTCATTTTCTCCAAAACCACCGGCCCGATTTCAACCAAACCTTCTGCGTTGGACTCCCCTCGGACCCCCAGATGATATATCCGAGTTTGGAGAAATTTGGAGAAATTTTAATTTTTCGTCAAAAAAAAAAAAAATTTGGTCAAAATAAAACGACAGGCGCGTACCTGTCATCTTTTTAAAATCGCCTGTTTGGTTTTTGGTCATTTTCTCCAAAACCACCGGCCCGATTTCAACCAAACCTTCTGCGTTGGACTCCCCTCGGACCCCCAGATGATATATTCGAGTTTGGAGAAATTTTAAATTTTCGTCAAAAAAAAAAAAAAATTTGGTAAAAAAAAAACGACAGGCGCGTACCTGTCGTCTTTTTAAAATCGCCTGTTTGGTTTTTGGTCATTTTCTCCAAAACCACCGGCCCGATTTCAACCAAACCTTCTGCGTTGGACTCCCCTCGGACCCCCAGATGATATATTCGAGTTTGGAGAAATTTTAAATTTTCGTCAAAAAAAAAAAAAATTGGTCAAAAAAAAACGACAGGCGCGTACCTGTCGTCTTTTTAAAATCGCCTGTTTGGTTTTTGGTCATTTTCTCCAAAACCACCGGCCCGATTTCAACCAAACCTTCTGCGTTGGACTCCCCTCGGACCCCCAGATGATATATTCGAGTTTGGAGAAATTTTAAATTTTCGTCAAAAAAAAAAAAAATTGGTCAAAAAAAAACGACAGGCGCGTACCTGTCGTCTTTTTAAAATCGCCTGTTTGGTTTTTGGTCATTTTCTCCAAAACCACCGGCCCGATTTCAACCAAACCTTCTGCGTTGGACTCCCCTCGGACCCCCAGGTGATATATTCGAGTTTGGAGAAATTTTAAATTTTCGTCAAAAAAAAAAAAAATTTGGTCAAAATAAAACGACAGGCGCGTACCTGTCATCTTTTTAAAATCGCCTGTTTGGTTTTTGGTCATTTTCTCCAAAACCACCGGCCCGATTTCAACCAAAGCTTCTGCGTTGGACTCCCCTCGGACCCCCAGATGATATATTCGAGTTTGGAGAAATTTTAAATTTTCGTCAAAAAAAAAAAAAAATTTGGTAAAAAAAAAACGACAGGCGCGTACCTGTCGTCTTTTTAAAATCGCCTGTTTGGTTTTTGGTCATTTTCTCCAAAACCACCGGCCCGATTTCAACCAAACCTTCTGTGTTGGACTCCCCTCGGACCCCCCGATGATATATCCGAGTTTGGAGAAATTTGGAGAAATTTTAATTTTTGGTCAAAAAAAAAAAAAAAATTTGGTCAAAATAAAACGACAGGCGCGTACCTGTCGTCTTTTTAAAATCGCCTGTTTGGTTTTTGGTCATTTTCTCCAAAACCACCGGCCCGATTTCAACCAAACCTTCTGCGTTGGACTCCCCTCGGACCCCCAGATGATATATTCGAGTTTGGAGAAATTTTAAATATTCGTCAAAAAAAAAAAAAATTTGGTCAAAAAAAAACGACAGGCGCGTACCTGTCGTCTTTTCAAAATCGCCTGTTTGGTTTTTGGTCATTTTCTCCAAAACCACCGGCCCGATTTCAACCAAACCTTCTGCGTTGGACTCCCCTCGGACCCCCAGATGATATATCCGAGTTTGGAGAAATTTGGAGAAATTTTAATTTTTGGTCAAAAAAAAAAAAAAAATTTGGTCAAAAAAAAACCTGTCGTCTTTTTAAAATCGCCTGTTTGGTTTTTGGTCATTTTCTCCAAAACCACCGGCCCGATTTCTACCAAACCTTCTGCGTTGGACTCCCCTCGGACCCCCAGATGATATATCCGAGTTTGGAGAAATTTGGAGAAATTTTAATTTTTGGACAAAAAAAAAAAAAAAATTTGGTCAAAAAAAAACCTGTCGTCTTTTTAAAATCGCCTGTTTGGTTTTTGGTAATTTTCTCCAAAACCACCGGCCCGATTTCAACCAAACCTTCTGCATAGGACTCCCCTCGGACCCCCAGATGATATATCCGAGTTTGGAGAAATTTGGAGAAATTTTAATTTTTGGTCAAAAAAAAAAAAAGAATTTGGTCAAAATAAAACGACAGGCGCGTACCTGTCGTCTTTTTTAAAATCGCCTGTTTGGTTTTTGGTCATTTTCTCCAAAACCACCGGCCCGATTTCAACCAAACCTTCTGCGTTGGACTCCCCTCGGACCCCCAGATGATATATTCGAGTTTGGAGAAATTTTAAATTTTCGTCAAAAAAAAAAAAAAATTTGGTCAAAAAAAAACGACAGCCGCGTACCTGTCGTCTTTTTAAAATCGCCTGTTTGGTTTTTGGTCATTTTCTCCAAAACCACCGGCCCGATTTCAACCAAACCTTCTGCGTTGGACTCCCCTCGGACCCCCAGATGATATATTCGAGTTTGGAGAAATTTTAAATTTTCGTCAAAAAAAAAAAAAATTTGGTCAAAATAAAACGACAGGTATGGAAGCCCATTTCCGCCACTTGAGAAAAAAAATTATGAGATCTTAAGTCATAATTATGAGATAGCTAAGTCGAAATTATGAGATACTAAGTCGAAATTATGAGATACTAAGTCATAATTATGAGATAGCTAAGTCGAAATTATGAGATACTAAGTCGAAATTATGAGATACTAAGTCATAATTATGAGATAGCTAAGTCGAAATTATGAGATACTAACTCGAAATTATGAGATACTAAGTCGAAATTATGAGATAGCTAAGTCAAAATTATGAGATACTAAGTCGAAATTATGAGATACTAAGTCGAAATTATGAGATACTAAGTCATAATTATGAGATACTAAGTCGAAATTATGAGATAGCTAAGTCAAAATTATGAGATACTAAGTCATAATTATGAGATACTAAGTCGAAATTATGAGATGGCTAAGTCAAAATTATGAGATACTAAGTCATAATTATGAGATAGCTAAGTCAAAATAATGAGATACTAAGTCGAAATTATGAGATAGCTAAGTCAAAATTATGAGATAAATCAAAACAAGTTTGCTATGTTACGTATGGGGTTTGTTTGAATAGGTCCAGCTGAAGGCTCCTGTCATAATAAGTAAGTGGCCTAAGTGATAATAAATCAGTGGATCATACAATAATGTTCGGGATTTATGTCCTGATGCTTTTTTGTCAGTAGGTGGCGGTAGCCGTTGCAGTGCTAACAGAAATGCTAAGTGCTAACCTATGGTGCTAACCCTAAGCAGCCACTCGTCATCTCTCCGTTCAGAAGTTTGATCACAGGCTAAGTAGGCATAACTTTATTGATAGCTTGCGCTGTAATACGGCATTTTAGCTATGTTCTGAGCAACATCTTTGTGACTTGGACCTTAAGACGCGGACTTCAATGCACAAATGAAGGTAACGTTACTATCGACAGTAGTTAGACCCTTAATGTCAATTGCTAAGATGCTAATATGTCTCGCCTTCTTTTAATGTTTAGGTAACTGCTAACATTTTTAAAGTGAATCATTTAGTTTTGAATTTTAAAAGCTGGCATGTGAGATCAAACCATTAAGGTGACATCCAAGTTAAGCTAAATAAAGCTTCATGCTAAAGGGAAACTATGCAAGTCTTGTCGCTTTTCCTCTGTTTTGCTAAGTTACCCCACCGCCTGGCCATGTGCATTTGTTTACAAAAATACATCCACGGAGCGGTGGATAACGTTATATAACACATTCGATGTTACGACGTGTGTGTAGTGTTAACTGTCATAAACAAAAGATTGTGGGTTTTGTTAAACGATACTGTTACCTTCCTTGTACTGTACTTACAGGATGGATGACCTAAGTAAATTCCTGAGGGAGAGAAATGTCTCTGAGGAAACAGTAGAAGCCCTGGAGCAACAGAAGGTGGGCTACTTAACTGTAAAAGCACCCTATTCCACGAAAAGGGAATACTTTTCATGGACATTTCTTGACTAACAGCTTTCTTGTATAGTTGTTTCCTGAAACTCAACATAACTAGGCTAGATGTTATCAAAAGCCCCATGACAAGGTCATCTATCGGAAATCACTGTTTTTTAACCAAATGCATTTTCCATTTTTAGATTGATGCCAGCACCATACTGCTGATGACGGATGAAGAACTGAAGCATTATTTGCCATCCTATGGGGATCGCCTAGCAGTACTTGCATTTTGCAGGCGCAGGGATGACAGTACCTGCAACACTCGCAAAACAAGACTGTATGAGCGCTTAAAAAACAAACTGTCAAAAAGAAAATCTTGTGAAGGAGACAGTAGCTCACACGAAGGCCAACCAAGTCAGAAAAAGAATGCTATAAAGACAATAAGAAAAATTGAAATGGGATGGATGCATTATGATAATGAAAATGAGGTTTTCAAGCAAGTGAGAGCCAAACGAGGAGGAGGAACAAGAAAACTCAACGTTTCAAAGGATGCTCAGAAAAGGGAATTGATACAGGAAGCAGCTCGCCTCTTCTTTCCAAATGGGAGAAATAGTCTGGGATCCTTAACAGATTTTGAGTTAGATCTCACAAATTATCAAGAGGTTCCACTTGATGAGGTGACCACAGTTGGGAAGTTGTACCAGGAGACAAAAC
Source organism: Trachurus trachurus (assembly GCF_905171665.1). Classification (NCBI taxonomy): domain Eukaryota; kingdom Metazoa; phylum Chordata; class Actinopteri; order Carangiformes; family Carangidae; genus Trachurus; species Trachurus trachurus. Next base: position 9,984 of record NW_028155160.1, on the reverse strand, counting down.
TTCCTCTTCTTCGTTTTTATCTGACCACACAAACAAAAGAACACAATGACAGACCACCCAGCCCAGATTCGGCTCCATCTGTGGAAGGACAGGAGAGAGCTCAGTCCTCTACTACACTCGTTAGTGTTGCAACTTCCAAACCATCAGATACACTTGAAACAGTCAGCCCTGATGTGCTATTTGTTGGAAGTAATGTAATTGCTGAAGGTTTGCAGTTAGTGTATGAAACAGATGGCAACATTGAGGATGTTTTGGAGAGCAGCAACATTGTTTTTGTTGGAGACTTTTCTGAAAATGAACCACAGAATTTGGATGATACATTGCCGCAAGCCGCGCCATCTAATGAGAGAGTGAAGAAAATATTGGTTGTTCACAGGGGGCAGGTATTGCAAGAGCTCATTGCTCATTTCAGTGATGATGGACTTACAGAGGCTGACATTAAAATCCAGCTTGTACTGCCAGATGGAAATCCTGAGAAGGCACATGATGATGGTGGAGTTGTGAGAGACTGTCTCTCAGAATTCTGGACTGAATTTTATGACCAGTGCACAGTGGGAAGTACATGGAAAGTACCTTTCCTGAGACATGATTTTGGAGAGCAGCAGTGGGAGAGTGTAGGCAGAATAATTGCTTTTGGATGGGAGAGAGAGAAATATCTTCCTGTGAAGATTGCACCTGTCCTATTAGAGCAAGCTGCTTTGGGTTATGTGAAGAGTGATTTGGTGGAGAATTTCCTTAAATATTTGCCTGAATCTGAGCGTACAGTGTTTGAATCTTGGCAATCAGATTTTGACACTGTTGATCAGGAAGAGTTACTTGAGATCCTTGATAACAACAGCTGCAGAAGGATACCAACAGCCAGCAATGCCAATGAAATCCTCCAAGAACTTGCCCACAAAACGCTTATCCAAGAGCCTGCATATGTGATCGAGCAATGGGCAAAAATACTCAGCATGGCTAAACACAGCCTTCAGGAAATCAGCAAAGTGTATGAAACACTGCAACCAACTGTGAGAAAGGTTTTGAAGTCCCTCACCTTCCCAGAGGAAATGAATGTCCACCAGAAGGACATTCAAAAGTACCTCACTACATACTTAAGGAACACTGATATGCAGCATCTGTGTTTGTTCCTCAGGTTCTGCACAGGTTCAGATCTATTCTTAGGGAAGGACATCATAGTTGAGTTCAATCAGATTCAAGGTTTCCAAAGAAGACCTGTGGCCCATACATGTGGCTGTGTGCTGGAGCTGTCAGTCCATTATGATAACAACCCAGACTTCAGCTCTGAAATGAACAAGGTGTTGTCCTCCAATGTGTGGGTAATGGACATAATCTAACTCAGTCAAGACAGTATTTGTATATGATACATATACAACATAAAATGTTCATTTCCTGTTATCAGTGACCATGTGTCCATCTGTAAAACATTACAGTGTTGAAATTGTTGAACAGGTAACTTTACAGTAAAATGACAATACATTTCTTGTTAGCCAGTCATTTGCTAAGCAAATAACATGACATAATAGCATCACAGTAGTGAAGATCAACAGTGGCAAACATCAATTTGACTTATGTTACTTTGCACCTTTGAGAATCTCATCTATCAAGGTCAATGCAAAAATGTTTTTACTTTGTCTTTGTATTATTATTTTTTTTTTTTGGAGCCACCTGACAGTACTTTTTTTTGTTAAGTCACTCCTGGGCTTACATTTGGCTATCTTTATTGACAGTTAAGTTCAAGGCCAAAACATGTTTTTGTGCAAACACATGCCTCAAGAAAAGGTCTTTAATAATGCTCATATAAAATAGCTGTTCTACAATTGTTTCATGTTGTTAGGAGGTCATTTGCTAAGCATAATAACATGACATAATAGCATCACAGTAGTGAAGATCAACAATGGTAAACATAATAACTTAACTTATGTTACTTTGCACCTTTGAGAATCTTATCTATCAAGGTCTTTGCAAAAATGTGTTTATCTTCTTTGTATTTTTGTTTTTGAGCCACCTGACAATCCTTTTTTTTGTAAAGTCACTTATGAAGAGTTAAAATTTGGCTGTCTTTAATGACAGTTAAGTTCAAGGCCAAAACATGTTTTTGTGCAAACACATGCCTCAAGAAAAGGTCTTGGTGTAAATCTTTAATAATGCTCATATAAAATAGCTGTTCTACTATTGTTTCTTGTTGTTAGCAGGTCATTTGCTAAGCATAATAACATGACATAATAGCATCACAGTAGTGAAGATCAACAATGGTAAACATAATAACTTATGTTACTTTGCACCTTTGAGAATCTTATCTATCAAGGTCTTTGCAAAAATGTGTTTATCTTCTTTGTATTTTTGTTTTTGAGCCACCTGACAATCCTTTTTTTTTGTAAAGTCACTTATGAAGAGTTAAAATTTGGCTGTCTTTAATGACAGTTAAGTTCAAGGCCAAAACATGTTTTTGTGCAAATACATGCCTCAAGGAAAGGTCTTCTTGATCTTTTTCTTTGATAATGCTCATGTAAAACAGCTATTCTACTGTTGTTGTCTTATTTTTGGCTGCCATGACCAGGTTTTCCCATCAGCAGCAAATGGTTAAAAATGTTTAACTGTCTTTGTTCAAATGTTCTTGATGATGAATTTGTCACAATTACAATTGTTATCCTGCACTGTGTGGTGATGTTATTTTACTGACAATATTTAGAAGAATGTTCTGCTATACTATACAAAAGATGTAATACACTTTTTTCAGATAAAACTAAACATAACCAAAGAAATAAACAAATACATTTACGTATTAAGTGACACATAAGGCCCATAGGCCTACTTTACTCCCTCAGCCCATCATTAATCAATTGGCGAAGTCTAATATACAGGTCAGTAATTGCAAACACATCATCGGACATCTCCAGGTTGTGCTCAGCAATCAGTTCCATACATAAGAGGAACATGTCCTCATCACAAGGATAGTCCTTAAAGCTGCAGTCCTCTTGACAAATTTCAATCTTCATTGGCTCAACTGGCCGCAGGAAATCCTGTGCCCCATAAAGACTGGGGACCGCATGCATGATGGAAGGGCGACCATTGGGAGCCCGAGGATTGTTTGCTCTTCTTATCCGATGGTTATTCCAGGCAGTTACAACTGCATCAAGCTCCTCCTGCAAGAGATAGAATAAAATGTTTCATAGAGAGTAATCAGTGCTTTATGCCGTTATCTCATGTTTAGTGACGCAAATTAACTTTGTGTGACTTTTTTCACTTAATTAGGCTTAAGTGTAGGCTAAATAACCTTTGTTTACACACACACACACACACACACACACACACACACACACACACACACACACACACACACACACACACACACACACATATTTATTACAGTAACTTTACAAGTTTGCAAGATTGGGATGCTTGTGTGCGAGCTGGTGAATTGGTTCTACATTCCGCCAGTAGATGGCAGTAGCAGCTTGTTGATGTGGGTGACTGTCGCATACCTCCTCAGAGGAAGTAGGCTACACTCATTCAAGGTTTAACGACGTAGGAGTGGACACGAGCTACGTGATAACCATGGTGATAACTCACAATGTACACACAAGCCCCAGTATGTTCTGCTTAACCCAGTTGTATTCAGTTATATTTAACTTTGTTTGTGTAGAATGGTAAGATGTAGGCTACGAGGCAGCTAAGCTAGCATCGGCCGCTAATGATATCGACATGTTAGCTTCGATCTTTAGTTCTGGTTATTTACCTTGTGATAGGAGATTGTATGGTGCAGGTGTGGCACCCTGGTCATTTTAATCAGTTTATTTATTTGTGTAGACAGACAGACACACCTGATTCAGGCTGGACTAAAACAACGGGTGGTTGCTGCGGGCCCCCGTTGTCGTGGCAACAAGTGTCAGCTGAGAGGAAGTCCAGCCGCAACAGTTGTAGCCTAGTAGTTTCCGTTTGAGCTAGCCTACAACTAAGTGTATGTGTTTATCTGTTTGTCTTTTCAGACTGCTGTAAATAATAAATACAGTGTGTGTTACAACTTCAGGTCGAACTTGGCTTCAGTATACTTTATTTTATTGTTGTTATTTTTCGTCGCTCCTGATTGTGTTAGATGTTGTCATGGTGACAGTAGTTTACACTCAGAGGATTTGAGATTTCAGTGAGTGATCAGCAATCATCGTGCACATGAATCTTCAGTGTTAGCCTATCATTCAGTACGTAACATGTGAAAAAGAGCTGACAAATAAATTTTCCTTTGGGGAATAGAATATAGGCTAATAGAAAGACGTGTATCCATCCCTCCCTGAAGGGAAGTTCAAGCAGCTTACAAGAGAACACATCACAAAAAAGATAACACAGAGAGCAAATAACCTTAATAATTCATATATAGGCCTACAGCTGCTTGTTAGTTAACCAGCCAACAGTGTAAAAATTAGCAAGGGCAAGCAATAGATTTTAGTATAGGCCTACTGTACCTGTATGGTATTTTGGAAGCAAAACTGGATCAGTGATTTGTCAATGAAGCTGCCAGCAAAATGTCCGTCTGCTTTCAGTTGATCAAAATGTTCCATCCAGAACTGGGTGCATTCGCTTCTCAAGGTGCACCACCAGCGTTCGATTCTCTGATTACCGGTACTTGGACCAAAAGTGACACACTCCGCTCCATTCTCATCCTCTCTGTTGCAGAGAAACCTCTGCATCTCTGCAAGGTGCGTGTTTTCAGTCCCGTGATCCATCCTGACTCTGTGTGGGCATCCACTGTTTTCACTCACGGCATCAATAAAATACCCCGCAATAATTCGGGGATCGCTGTTGGTTTTGAACGCCTCGAGCCATATCATCTTCCGAGAGAAGCCATCTATGCACCCACTAACACATATGCCGTAAGGCTTCAACTTGTCGTACCCGTCCACATGCCAAACATAATTTGGACCACGACTGACATAAATGCGCCGTCGCAAACGGTTGTGCGCACGGAGATCGACCCCATTTCTGTCCAGTAGCCTCATTAATTGACGCACAGTTTCCCTGTCTGTGATGAGTCCGGCCATCCAACATTTCTGGTGCATCCATCGGTATCCGTGCTGTTGGCCAGATGTTTGCAGCTGTTGGGATATGAAGGAGGCCACCTCTGCTTCATCTGTTTTATTTCGTCTCCGCCAAAGCTGGTTCCTCTGCAGCTTTCTCTCCAACGTCCGAAGGCTTAACTTAATGTCATGTACTTCTTCCAATAAGGTTAAAATCTCACGATTTGTAAACCCACGTCTGAAGTAGTCTTCAATGATGAGATCCATTTTAGTGCTAGACTAGACTAGCGTAGCTTCATTTCCTGATTAGTAGTAGGCCTATCTCAATATTTTGACTTAGTATCTCATAATTTCGATTTAGCTATCTCATAATTATGACTTAGCTATCTCATAATTTCGACTTAGTATCTCATAATTATGACTTAGTATCTCATAATTTCGACTTAGCTATCTCATAATTTCGACTTAGTATCTCATAATTATGACTTAGTATCTCATAATTTCGACTTAGTATCTCATAATTTTGACTTAGCTATCTCATAATTTCGACTTAGTATCTCATAATTTCGAGTTAGTATCTCATAATTTCGATTTAGCTATCTCATAATTTCGACTTAGTATCTCATAATTATGACTTAGTATCTCATAATTTCGAGTTAGTATCTCATAATTTCGATTTAGCTATCTCATAATTTCGATTTAGTATCTCATAATTATGACTTAGTATCTCATAATTTCGAGTTAGTATCTCATAATTTCGATTTAGCTATCTCATAATTATGACTTAGTATCTCATAATTTCGACTTAGTATCTCATAATTTCGACTTAGCTATCTCATAATTATGACTTAGTATCTCATAATTTCGACTTAGTATCTCATAATTTCGACTTAGCTATCTCATAATTATGACTTAGGATCTCATAATTTTTTTTCTCAAGTGGCGGAAATGGGCTTCCATAGACAGGCGCGTACCTGTCATCTTTTTAAAATCGCCTGTTTGGTTTTTGGTCATTTTCTCCAAAACCACCGGCCCGATTTCAACCAAACCTTCTGCGTTGGACTCCCCTCGGACCCCCAGATGATATATCCGAGTTTGGAGAAATTTGGAGAAATTTTAATTTTTGGTCAAAAAAAAAAAAAAATTTGGTCAAAAAAAAACCTGTCGTCTTTTTAAAATCGCCTGTTTGGTTTTTGGTAATTTTCTCCAAAACCACCGGCCCGATTTCAACCAAACCTTCTGCGTTGGACTCCCCTCGGACCCCCAGATGATATATCCGAGTTTGGAGAAATTTGGAGAAATTTTAATTTTTGGTCAAAAAAAAAAAAAGAATTTGGTCAAAATAAAACGACAGGCGCGTACCTGTCGTCTTTTTTAAAATCGCCTGTTTGGTTTTTGGTCATTTTCTCCAAAACCACCGGCCCGATTTCAACCAAACCTTCTGCGTTGGACTCCCCTCGGACCCCCAGATGATATATTCGAGTTTGGAGAAATTTTAAATTTTCGTCAAAAAAAAAAAAAAAATTGGTCAAAAAAAAACGACAGGCGCGTACCTGTCGTCGTTTTAAAATCGCCTGTTTGGTTTTTGGTCATTTTCTCCAAAACCACCGGCCCGATTTCAACCAAACCTTCTGCGTTGGACTCCCCTCGGACCCCCAGATGATATATCCGAGTTTGGAGAAATTTGGAGAAATTTTAATTTTTGGTCAAAAAAAAAAAAAAAATTTGGTCAAAAAAAAACCTGTCGTCTTTTTAAAATCGCCTGTTTGGTTTTTGGTCATTTTCTCCAAAACCACCGGCCCGATTTCAACCAAACCTTCTGCGTTGGACTCCCCTCGGACCCCCAGATGATATATCCGAGTTTGGAGAAATTTGGAGAAATTTTAATTTTTCGTAAAAAAAAAAAAAAATTTGGTCAAAATAAAACGACAGGCGCGTACCTGTCATCTTTTTAAAATCGCCTGTTTGGTTTTTGGTCATTTTCTCCAAAACCACCGGCCCGATTTCAACCAAACCTTCTGCGTTGGACTCCCCTCGGACCCCCAGATGATATATTCGAGTTTGGAGAAATTTTAAATTTTCGTCAAAAAAAAAAAAAAATTTGGTAAAAAAAAAACGACAGGCGCGTACCTGTCGTCTTTTTAAAATCGCCTGTTTGGTTTTTGGTCATTTTCTCCAAAACCACCGGCCCGATTTCAACCAAACCTTCTGCGTTGGACTCCCCTCGGACCCCCAGATGATATATTCGAGTTTGGAGAAATTTTAAATTTTCGTCAAAAAAAAAAAAAATTTGGTCAAAATAAAACGACAGGCGCGTACCTGTCATCTTTTTAAAATCGCCTGTTTGGTTTTTGGTCATTTTCTCCAAAACCACCGGCCCGATTTCAACCAAACCTTCTGCGTTGGACTCCCCTCGGACCCCCAGATGATATATTCGAGTTTGGAGAAATTTTAAATTTTCGTCAAAAAAAAAAAAAATTGGTCAAAAAAAAACGACAGGCGCGTACCTGTCGTCTTTTTAAAATCGCCTGTTTGGTTTTTGGTCATTTTCTCCAAAACCACCGGCCCGATTTCAACCAAACCTTCTGCGTTGGACTCCCCTCGGACCCCCAGGTGATATATTCGAGTTTGGAGAAATTTTAAATTTTCGTCAAAAAAAAAAAAAATTTGGTCAAAAAAAAACGACAGGCGCGTACCTGTCGTCTTTTTAAAATCGCCTGTTTGGTTTTTGGTCATTTTCTCCAAAACCACCGGCCCGATTTCAACCAAACCTTCTGCGTTGGACTCCCCTCGGACCCCCAGGTGATATATTCGAGTTTGGAGAAATTTTAAATTTTCGTCAAAAAAAAAAAAAAATTTGGTAAAAAAAAAACGACAGGCGCGTACCTGTCGTCTTTTTAAAATCGCCTGTTTGGTTTTTGGTCATTTTCTCCAAAACCACCGGCCCGATTTCAACCAAACCTTCTGTGTTGGACTCCCCTCGGACCCCCCGATGATATATCCGAGTTTGGAGAAATTTGGAGAAATTTTAATTTTTGGTCAAAAAAAAAAAAAAAAATTTGGTCAAAATAAAACGACAGGCGCGTACCTGTCGTCTTTTTAAAATCGCCTGTTTGGTTTTTGGTCATTTTCTCCAAAACCACCGGCCCGATTTCAACCAAACCTTCTGCGTTGGACTCCCCTCGGACCCCCAGATGATATATTCGAGTTTGGAGAAATTTTAAATATTCGTCAAAAAAAAAAAAATTTGGTCAAAAAAAAACGACAGGCGCGTACCTGTCGTCTTTTCAAAATCGCCTGTTTGGTTTTTGGTCATTTTCTCCAAAACCACCGGCCCGATTTCAACCAAACCTTCTGCGTTGGACTCCCCTCGGACCCCCAGATGATATATCCGAGTTTGGAGAAATTTGGAGAAATTTTAATTTTTGGTCAAAAAAAAAAAAAAAATTTGGTCAAAAAAAAACCTGTCGTCTTTTTAAAATCGCCTGTTTGGTTTTTGGTCATTTTCTCCAAAACCACCGGCCCGATTTCTACCAAACCTTCTGCGTTGGACTCCCCTCGGACCCCCAGATGATATATCCGAGTTTGGAGAAATTTGGAGAAATTTTAATTTTTGGTCAAAAAAAAAAAAAAAATTTGGTCAAAAAAAAAACGACACGCGCGTACCTGTCGTCTTTTTAAAATCGCCTGTTTGGTTTTTGGTAATTTTCTCCAAAACCACCGGCCCGATTTCAACCAAACCTTCTGCATAGGACTCCCCTCGGACCCCCAGATGATATATCCGAGTTTGGAGAAATTTGGAGAAATTTTAATTTTTGGTCAAAAAAAAAAAAAAATTTGGTCAAAATAAAACGACAGGCGCGTACCTGTCGTCTTTTTTAAAATCGCCTGTTTGGTTTTTGGTCATTTTCTCCAAAACCACCGGCCCGATTTCAACCAAACCTTCTGCGTTGGACTCCCCTCGGACCCCCAGATGATATATTCGAGTTTGGAGAAATTTTAAATTTTCGTCAAAAAAAAAAAAAATTTGGTCAAAAAAAGACGACAGGCGCGTACATGTCGTCTTTTTAAAATCGCCTGTTTGGTTTTTGGTCATTTTCTCCAAAACCACCGGCCCGATTTCAACCAAACCTTCTGCGTTGGACTCCCCTCGGACCCCCAGATGATATATCCGAGTTTGGAGAAATTTGGAGAAATTTTAATTTTTGGTAAAAAAAAAAAAAAAAATTTGGTCAAAAAAAAACCTGTCGTCTTTTTAAAATCGCCTGTTTGGTTTTTGGTCATTTTCTCCAAAACCACCGGCCCGATTTCAACCAAACCTTCTGCGTTGGACTCCCCTCGGACCCCCAGATGATATATCCGAGTTTGGAGAAATTTGGAGAAATTTTAATTTTTGGTCAAAAAAAAAAAAAAAATTTGGTCAAAAAAAAACCTGTCGTCTTTTTAAAATCGCCTGTTTGGTTTTTGGTCATTTTCTCCAAAACCACCGGCCCGATTTCAACCAAACCTTCTGCGTTGGACTCCCCTCGGACCCCCAGATGATATATCCGAGTTTGGAGAAATTTGGAGAAATTTTAATTTTTGGTCAAAAAAAAAAAAAAATTTGGTCAAAAAAAAAACGACAGGCGCGTACCTGTCGTCTTTTTAAAATCGCCTGTTTGGTTTTTGGTCATTTTCTCCAAAACCACCGGCCCGATTTCAACCAAACCTTCTGCGTTGGACTCCCCTCGGACCCCCAGATGATATATCCGAGTTTGGAGAAATTTGGAGAAATTTTAATTTTTGGTCAAAAAAAAAAAAAATTTGGTCAAAAAAAAACCTGTCGTCTTTTTAAAATCGCCTGTTTGGTTTTTGGTCATTTTCTCCAAAACCACCGGCCCGATTTCAACCAAACCTTCTGCGTTGGACTCTCCTCGGACCCCCAGATGATATATCCGAGTTTGGAGAAATTTGGAGAAATTTTAATTTTTGG